>NC_142046.1:39755419-39837919 GCF_982192425.1 Myodes glareolus | reverse complement strand
TTAAACTGAAACATTTCCCTACAGACTCAATTAGATTCATTAATCTGCTGTGTAGACCTGTAAACGGCCCATTGTTCTTTTCCCCCCAAAATGTCAAAAACTATTTCTCTAACTATAAAATATTTCCTACAAAAACTGTTTTAAATGGTCAGAATTATTGTATATAGAAACCCAGCACTACAAATTATCTTATGGCCCTGGCACCTTTTTTTCCAAAGAAAAATAGGGTCCAGCCCTTGGCAAGTAATTTAATGGGGTTAGTGACTAGATTCAGGGCTCTGTCACACTGAAAATGCTCTGAAATTAAGACAAGATCATCTTTACCCTTGTCCTCCTGAATAAATCAGCAGGCATGGAGCGTATTGTGTGTATTCCTAGCTCGGCAGCCTTTTCATTTTAAGACTCTTGTGTGTATGCCTCCCTCTGCCCGAAATGTGCAAGCGTATCAGTCCATTCTGACATTGTGAGGGCAGAATAAAATCATAGGGTCTGTTAATGGATTCCATTTCAAATGAAACACACCTGTGTCCTTCCTGCTTCAAAATACCACCCTCCATGTGGGATCTGGGGAGACTCCGTCACCGCAGAGCTTCCAACCCAAACCTTATTTTTTTTAAGCTACTATAGAGGAGTTTAAAAAACAAGCTTGTTTAACTGATTGATGAAGGTGGCAGTTTTTATTTACTGCATGATTTTTGGTTTTTTGCTTCTGTGATTTATTAAACATTGCTGTTTGAAAAATCTTTGCCACTGTCACCTTTGACATCTTTTTTTTAGTGGCTTGGAGTCAATAATATTTTCAGTGTTGCATTTAATGCTAATGTGAGTTATGGTTTTTTTGTTTGTTTGTTTTCTTTTTAGGTGTGGGTTAACATGAAACTTCTCCCTTCAGAGAGGAGAGGGGTCCCAGAGTCATTCTCAGAAAGACAGACGCTAACCCAGGTAGGCTGTTACTGGTATGATTGGAAATTGAAATGCTTAAATTTGGATGTGTATAGCAGAAAAGAATTGCAGCTCTCTTTGAAAGAAAGAAAAGAGCAGTATATATAATTATGGTGGTGTTGCCCAAAGGAAATAATGGAAACAAACATTCTTTAAAAATCATTTGAGAAACACAAGTTCTACAATCTTGTCTCTGTTTGCCTCTATCTCTTCCCTTAGTAATCCCTTCATTGTTAATCATTAATGCTTCAAATTCCAGGTACATTATCTCTTCTCTAGTGGATGGGAAATTAGATGCTGAAAACTCTCAGCTTTCATGTTGTATACAACGTCCTCTCCCTGCTCCACCCCAAGTTTAGCAGAAAGAGATGTCAATGCCCTGCAATGTTTCTGTTCATACTTCTTTGTTCCTCTGGGACAATCCACAGGGGCTAGAAGTGGGCAGCAGGTCGCTAGAAGAAGAAGGGACAGATAAGAATAAAATCCATTACTCTAAATAGCATTGAAGAAAAGGTACAAAAAGAGAGGCAGTTTCCAGGAATCGGTGGTGGGGTCAGAGCTGGCCTGATTATACTCATGCAACAAACACCATTGGCCATACTTTTAAATGACCTTCATTACTATCTTCCAGCCAAGATGGTGCAGACAGCTGGAGGGGTAGGTGCTCCAAAAGCAGAGATGTTGGACTTTTCCTCCAGGATGATATTTCCAGTGAGAAATATAATGTGTTGGAATAATCAGCTTCCTGTTCACAGTTCCATGTTCATCTGCTCACAGGACATGCACAATTTTCCTGCCAATGTACAGCGTAACATTTCCTTCCCCCACCCATTCCCTTTCATTAATGTGGAGGTGGGGAAGGGGTGTGCCAGATTCTTCTTACAACATATTTCCCCCTAATTTTTCAACTTATCACCTCCTCTCTTGGAATCCCAGCTCTCATGACAAATGGAGGAGTTCTTGCCTGTGCAAATCTGCTCGATGCTAATATCTGCACCTGTACTTATGGGTGGCAGCAAGGCAGCCACACATGCACAATCAGGACGCGTTTCCCACACACGGAAAGGACAGGAGACCTGATATCAGCAAAACCAGCTCAAGTGCTTCCCTGACCTTTTGGATTGGTAAGTGCTTCTGTTCAGGCAGCTTTTCCCATGGCTCAGCACATTGAGCTTCAATTCAAGTATTCAGGGAATAGCTCCCATGTGCCAGGTGCTGTGCAGAAAGCAAAATACAGACTATATTGTCTCTGCTGTCCAAATCACTGTCATCTTCATGGAGTGACCAGAAGGTCTCACCTATGAATGTGGCATATAGGACTTTGAGGGCATAGTTAATAAACCTGATGCCAATAATCTGAAAATGGTTCTTGCAAATGAATTTTAAAGATGAACTAGATGTGGTATCAGGAATGTAGGACAAACCGTAGTCACTGATATTGTCCTACACAGACTTCATTAGGAAGAGAATCTTCTAGAATGAAAATAGGAAAATTTACCAGGCAAACTCAGAGGGTGACGAGACTGAGGTACTCTATCCTCGTCAGAAAGAGAAATGAGGGAAGAGATGATGGAGAAGGAAAGAGTGCAGAATAAGCCAAAACTGGGCCTTGAAAGGAAGGGGAGAAACGCTGAAGAGTGGTTTATTCTCCACAAAAAAAAAAATTAGCAGTGTTTCTAGAGGCCCTACCGTTTTCCAGAAACTACCACATGGCACCTGCCCTTTACACTTCATGCATGAATAAATTGTCTCTAGAAGTAGAAGACTGTTCAAGATGTCAAATCTAGCAAATAGCACAACAAGGGAATGAACCCACTGTCCTGAATAAAGAGAACGAGAAAAATTCAATTAAAAGACAATTAAAGGTGGCCATAGGCAAGTGTTTCTGAACTTCCTGTCACGGTACTTTTGTGTCCTCTGTCTTCTGCAGAGTCTGCCCTTCTAGATATCTCTAGACAGCACAGTGAGCTCAGTAGTTCCTGCCAAAGTTGTGCAATCTAGAGCCACCTGGGAAGAGGGAGCTTCAATCAAGGAAGAGCTTCCATCAAGCTGATCTTTATCCACATATGCCAAGCATCCTCTTAATTGTTAATTGATTTGAGAGGGCCCAGCCCACCGTGAGTAACACCATTCCTTGGCAGGCAGGTCTGTGTTTGTGGGAAAGAGAGCTGAGCAAGGGGAAGCAAGCCAGTGAGGAGCATTCTTCCAGTTTCTGCTTCAGGTTCCTGCCTTCATTTCTCTCAATGATGAACTGTAACATGAAGTAAAACCTTTCTTTCTCAAATTATCTTGGTCATGGTATATATCACAGCAACAGAAAACATATAAGGATATACATTATGATGTATAAGTGAGTTACAGAAACTAAGAGGTAACTAGAGATGAGCAGAGAGGCCTTGTAACTCACTTATAACAACTGCTGGACCGACTGAAAATATTAACAAATTCCTGCAGCTGAAGGTTCATTTATCATAATAACAATGCAATCATCTATATACTACAGCTAAAAAAGGACTAAAAATGTCCTTCTTTTTACCCAATCACAGAATCATGAGCTAAGAGAAAGATATGGTGCTATTTAGTATCTAATACAGTTTGTCAGTGGACTTCCTTCAACACGTCTATGAGTTAAAGGACAAGCCCTCTACTTAACAGTGCTGAGCATGTTGAATGGAGGCACCCACAACGTGGATTGTGTGACCTTAACCCAGTGTTTTCCATTTTGTTTTCTGGCTATAAATTAAGAGGATTGCTTCATCAAAGGCTCTTATTAGGATAGGTCACCTCATCACTGGCCAACAAAATGAAAACCCATCATAGGCAAGAACCTGAAAAACAGATGATTGGAATAAACCTTCTTCTTTGTAAGTTAACAATTTCAATGGTTTCATTCTAGGAATATAATAGTGACAAACACAGAAGCCTACATAGTTTTAACCCGTGTTCCTTCAGTAACTACCTTTGTCATAAATGCTTCTAAAGGACATCTTATATGATCTTCCTAAAATTAGTGTGGGTGGTAATGACCACATATGAAGATGAAGCTAAATCTCCATACTGTACAGTTGGTTGAGACAAGATTTTATGCATAAATGGTGGTAGCACATTGTGAGACTGTGTATAAACATTAAAGTGCAAGTTTCATAAAACAGATTAATCACAGTTTATTGTGTGGTGTGTTTTTAAAAATGTCATTGATGACCTTTTGGTACTGAAGACGAGCAGTGAAGACAAGCAGTACCACTTGAGTTTGGGGGAAATATTCAAAATAATTTCTTTTGATATATGAGAACATTTGCATATCCAAAGCCTGCTTCTCTACAGGGCTGTGTTTTTTTGTGAATGATCAGCTCACTAATTAGCCAATTATCATTGCAAATAGAGAACAGGACAAAAATCACAAACTGTTAGTAACTTAAAATAGCAATCTACATCATTACATATGAAGGAAGAGGCTAAGCAGAATAAGAGGCTGGGTATCAGAAGGAAGCTGTTTTCAAACCTTTGCTGAGATAAAAATAACGTTTTAAAATATGGTGGCACTTCTGAGTGATGACTGTAAATTTCCACATCTGCATGACTAATACAAAACAATGTGTGCTCTATCTGTAGGATAATATAAAGTAGCTTTGAAACATTTCATAATCTTTATTACAAATAATCCCAAAGTATGCAAAATCTACTAATCACTCTCATTATTACTGCTTACTGCTGGTATTAACTGCAGCTAATTTATCAGTTTCTCCAAATGATGAAGGAGGAATACTTCTAGCATCTGGAGTCTGATAGTTAGGGAGACTCACCATAATTAATACAGTAAAGCCATATGCAAAGCTAACCTAGAAGATCATTCATATACAAACCAGAGTGTCAGAACTCATCAGCTAGATGCCAATACAAAAAAAAATAAATCTAAGGTACAAAACCCCCAAATCCTTTTCACTGTTCTGTAATCTCTTGTTGAGAATGTTTCCCACAGGCTCCAGTGTTGGGTATTTGAACACTAGGTCCCCAGTTAGTGGCATTGTTTGGAGAAGTTTAGGAGGCATGGCCTTATTATAGAAAGCATGTTGCTGATGGAAGGCTTTGAGCACTTAAAGCCTTGCCTAACTTTTTGTCCACTTTCTGTGCATTGTACTTGTTTTTGAATATGTGAACTCTTAGCTCCACCATGCCTGCAGCTAGCTGCCATGGTGGACTCTTATCCCTCTGTAACTACAAGTTCAAATAAACCCTTCCATCTATAAATTGACAGTGGTCATAGAATTTATCACAGCAACTGAAAAGCAATCATTATATAATCTAGTCTTAACAGCTATCACAAACCCCAATAGAATATTATGTGCATGAAATAAAGTATATTTTCTAAGTAAAACTTTTCAGTATTCAATAGAACACGCTCCTTCAAAGATGACGACTTAGAATCCTTACCTGTTTGAAGGACATATGTTTCACTAAGAGAACTGTCATGTCTAAAAGTACTCCATTGGGTCCAGAACGCCAGGACATGCTAATGTTTGGGTGAAATGACAAAGGTAAATTCCTAAGTTGTACACAAGAGAGACCTAGACATTTGGGAGCTCCACAGTCTTAGAGTGTGTCTGCAAATTCAAGATACAACAATGCCTCAACTCTCAAGGAAAACATTTAACTTGCAATGGATTTCGTTGAATTGACCACATTTTTTTTTGTAATTTCTGGGCATATATTTCTTGCAAACACAGGCACAAAAAGGATTACACATCTAAATTATTAGACCACTAATTAAATAACATAACCATTGAGGTATTTTATAGGTGCTCTTTTCTATTTTCTTCTCATGTTACTCAGTTTCTAATCTCGGGGCTCGCCTTGAACTCTGTAAACTATAGTATTTGGGTACAAATTTTATCTTTTGCACTTTTCTTGATGACAGATGCCAATTTATCCACACGTCTGCCGCAACCCAGGGTCATGCCTTGCATAGTGTATATATACTTGATGATTTATTTATTTGTTGAACAAAATGACTTTCAGTTTGCATCTCTAAGTGGCAGGGTGACTGTTCTTTCCTCTACCTCAGCGTCTGGAAGCTGTGGAGCTGTGTTCTTGTTCAGAGCAAGCTCTGAATGCCGGGTTCCATCAGCATGCTCCTCCAGTAACTCCACCCACAAAAGATGCCAAGGGGACCATCACTGTTCCCGTGGCTTCAGGCAGATGTAAAAGATGCTAAAAACCCTGTTGAACATCCTCCAGATTGTGATACGCAACGACAAATGCCTCCGTACCTCTTTTTGAACATTTCCTGCAAGCCGGTATTGCCTTCTATGGAACACCCCTGCAGCTGCATGCTTGCTCATTCCCTACGTCAAATTCCTTTGTGCCCAAAATTTCAGCTGCTGAAATACTGACTGATACCATAGAAACTTGCTTCTTCATTTCATTATTCAAATCTGGATAAAGAAAAAAGAGTCTAAAGGTTTAAGCCTTTGCTGAGTGTGAACTGTATTAAAAGAACACGGAACGCTGCAGCCCCAGACTCCTAGAGTGCATTAGGATTATTGGCACAGCGGATGGAAATGACAAAGTGATCTGTCCCTAGGTCAGTATAGGAGTCTACTCTGAACTGCAGTTCGGAGAATGTTTGACCTCTTATACGCAATTATTTTTAAACATGTACTCATTGCAAAACGTAAGGTGTTTCATCATGGCATTTCTATATGTGGATATGATGTACATTTAGAACAATCACCCCATCAACTGTTCCCCTTTTCCCAGACTTTCCCTTTCTTTTTTTGGTAGTTGGTGTTTTACTTTCAAATCTTCCTTTATTTTATTTCCTGGATATTTCAAATGTGAAAAGCATGAGAGTTTTGTCTTTTCTGAACTGGCTCGTTCTACTCAACATAATGGTCTCCATTCCATAGCTATTATTAAAGGCTATTAGAATTGATATTTAAATTTAAAGCTTTTTGTGTTTTTATGTAATTTTTTAAGTCATCATGATTTCTACAAAGAAATTACAGATTTTTTATTGTGATGCTTTATGAATTACCATATAAGTCTATGACCAACTAAAAATTTAAAAAAAATGTTTATACTTGTTTGATTTGTGTGTATGTGTGTGTGTGTGTATGCACTCAGATCAGAGGTATGTTTATGTATGTACATGCCACGGTGCACATGTAGAGATCAGAGGCCAACACTGGAATTTGGGTTTCTCCTTCTATCCATGAGTTCCAGGGATAGAACTCAGGTCACAATGATTGTGTAGCAAGCACCTTTATTCATTGCACCATCTCATCTGAAATGTCAACAATGCTGAAATTTTAGCCCATAAACAATTTACCAGTTTTTAATTTTTATCTCTGTTGAGTTTTATAGTTTTCACTGTACAAGGCATTTCTGAAAATCATCCATAAATATTCTATGATTTTTAGGAAAATAAATATCTGTAAAGTAATGCAAACTCAATTAATATTTTAAAATGTCATAGCCTCATAGTTTCATATATAAGTAGTTTTATTGTCTATAGAACTCCAGTTTATTGCCCTGTAGTCATGATAAGTAACTCAAAGTTTTATGTAGATAGCAGAATACTCTGTGTGAATTTTGAATTGCCTAAAATTATGCTGGGGCCAAGATGTTCAGGAAAATGTTAAATTAGAAGTGGTGAAAGCTGACGTCCTTATGTCTCCCTAATCCTGAGTGACCTTTCACTAAGAAGCATGGTAAGTGTGGGTGTTTCATACATGCACTTACAGAAATGCCATAATTACATCGCAATTTTAAAAGTTCTCCTTCTTCATTTATTATGATAATTCATATGTTCACTTGGAAGAGGAAAATTTTTATGGGGTCCTACCCTCATACAAAGGATAACAGGCAACAAATGCCTCCTGGGAGACGAAGATGAGCCTTCTTCATGATTGTCCTTTCCATTGTTGAAAGTATATACACACAAACAACAAAAGCATATTCAGCATGTTATCTATCTATCTATCTATCTATCTATCTATCTATCTATCTGTATCTGTCTATGTGTACATATATATGCATAGACATACATATATATTAGATAATCATCAAAGAAAAGGAGGCTATCAACTTGTGAGGAGAAAGTTATGGGGGGATCAAGAGAGGATAGCTGGCAGGGAATAGAGGGAGGGAAAAGAAAGGAGAAAGTGATATATTTCTATTTCAATAAAAAATATATTTAAGGGTTGGAGAGTGGGCTCAGTGGCAAAAAGCACTTGTTCTTGAAGAAAGCCCAGCTTTGATTCCAAGCATCTGATCTTACAACCATATGTAGCTCCAGTCCTAGGGGATTTGAAGCCCTCATCTGACCTTCTCAGGCATCAGACACACACATGGTGCACATATATAAAGGCACACAAGACATTCATATACATAAAATAATAGAATAAATAAGTCTAAAAATGCTTAAAGGCTTTGTAAGAAAACAAACAAAAATAGAAAGATGTACAAAACTAACAATCGACTGTATGTTTAAAAAGTGATCAAGATTAATTAGATTTTAAAAAGACAATTGGGTTTGTATTTGTTTACCAATTTAGTGAATTCCTGAATTGAATTTTAAAATTAAAATAATCTCATAGTTTCAAGAGAGCCATACTAGGTCATAAAATAATGCATTTTCCTATATTCAGTAAGAAAACATTTTGGGATATTGTACTTACATGAATTGGATATACTGATTTTTAATGTGCTCCTCTTATAGTGACTTGAAAATTAATTAAAATCAAATAATTTTGATCTTGAAAATTAAGTTGGAAATAATCACATTTTTTTAATTTATTTAAGTTCTCAAATAATGGAAATATTTGCCACTTAGGGTATTGAGGTCTAGAGATTTCTTTTGTCAAAAAAAAAAACAGAAAAAAAACTATGAGTTTAAATTACTTAATTTACATAAAGTTATATAGGTGTTTAATCTTATCAGTATTCACAATTTCTTACTTCACTGATACTGTTGATTTTATATAAATTGTTGAACTTGTCAAGAGATTTTGTAGTGTTATCTTAGATATGATAGTATTTCTAGAATCTGTAACAGTCCATCCTGTCTTTTGCCTTTGTTTTTGTTTTTTTGATAAGTTGGAATTCTATCAATTTTATTCTTTGCTTTAGAGATTTAATTATTTCTTTTCATGGACTTTTGTTCTACTCATCTGTCTGTTATTTTATTGCCACTGTTATGGTTTCTGGTCCCCTTTATTGTTTTTTTGTATGGGAACTGATCCAGAATCACTAGACAATATAATAGTTCAACACTTGTGATATAAACATTATGCACCTTGATATATATGAGGTTTGTGTTTGTGTGAATTGGTATGCATATATATATATGCCCATGTCATATAGAAGTTCATTATATAGGAGTGTATGTATATGTGTATATACAGTGTAAAGTCAAATGTTATCATTCTAAAGATTATTGTCAGTGTTATAGAAGCATTTTGAAGGAAACCCTTCACATCTGGCCATTCTCAACATGAGCCAGAGAAGTAGTGAAGATCTTAGAGCATTCTTACATGCTCTAAGGAGTATTAATTCCATATATGAGGAATCAATCCTTTCCTAAAGATCTCACTTCTTTTTTATTGATTTTTATTGAGCTCTTTATTTTTCTCTGCTCCCCTCCCTGCCTCTCCTTTCCCCTCCCCTTCAACCCACTCCCAAGGTCCCCGTGCAAGATCTTCTAAAACTACCACAGTGGGAGTTAAGTTTCAACAAGTTAGGGAAGCATCAACATCCAGCCCCAAGTAGGATATTTTTAAAAGGAGAGAGAGAGGGAGGGAGGGAAGGAGAGAGGGAGTGAAGGGAGGAAAGAAAGGAGAGAGGGAGGAAAGAAGGGAAGGAGAACCATCAGGAAGTTAAATGAATTAAAGGCAATCATCATTTTCAAGGAAAAAAAGGGCCAAATGTGTTTATTTTTTAAGAATACAGATATCAAAATTCTTTTTTATACATTTATTTAATGGATTGTAAGCTTTTGTGCACTGAAAATACACTGAGATTTGTTCTTTGTGTTAGTGGGCAGAGTAGGCGATGTTGATACAAGGTATAGCTATGTGTAGCGGATCACACTTACAGAATCATGGTTATGTTAATTCAATCTAAGGACAGTTCAAGTTTCTAGACTCTACAATATTTATTCTACTTAATCTCAGTTGCTTGCTGTAAAAGTTTCTAAGACCAAGTGGGTGGAAAGAGAAGATTGTTTTCTTGGAATAAATGAATAGATGAAACAACCTGGAAAAGTCAGAATATCCTGAAAACACAGAAGTCCTGGATATCTTGGTGCTGGGCCAGGGAAACAGGAGGATACACTACAGGTCATTATTTCTCCCAGTGGTATGCTGAATAGTTTCTCAAAGGAAAAACAAACTCCAATACACTCAGAGGAACTTTGAGTCATTGGACATTTTTGTCTGTTACTGCCTACTTAGTCCAGGAAGAAAGTGAACATTCATGAGTCAGAGCCCTTAGCTTTGCCTCTTGCACTTAAACATGACAATGGGATATTGTAGAAAGGAATTTGCATCAAATGGTCTGGAAAATACTTGAAATAAACCAGAACTTGGTTGGTTCTATTTGTCCTTGGGGTGGGTGGGCGAAAGATAGAATTTTTCTCAGTAAACTGTTCTGTGGAACAAGCCCACTGTTACTGGAAACTGCAGGCAAGGGAACTGGGGCCTACTGGGATAGCACAGGTTAGGCTTGATATGGTCTTGACCACTCAGTGAGGTGGTGTGTGCATCCACGTAGGTGAAATGGGCCAAGCCTTTCTTTTTGTTTTATTTGTGTTGCTTAGCTTTTACATTGATGGAAATTTGATTACAAAAATATTAAAATTTGATTGCAATAATATTTACAACTTAACTTATGAGTGCTGCAAATATTTGTGATTAGAAAATAATCAATTGGTCTTTCCTATATCAAGCTAAGGCCTGTAAGCAAATACAGGCATCAATTTTACATATTTACAAAATTGGGCAAAGTGTATAATCCTAAGAGAAAGAACAAAACACTACAAAAAATCACAATGAAAGAGAAATTTATCTGGTTAGGGAACCATGTTAGGAACAACTGGGAAGTTAGAGATAACTAAAAGAATGCAGGAAAGGGGACCAGGCATTCTACACAAAAGGAATCAATGCTGTGTGTGTGTGTGTGTGTGTGTGTGTGTGTGTGTGTATGTGAGAGAGAGAGAGAGAGAGAGAGAGAGAGAGAGAGAGAGAGAGAGAGAGGAGGGGGGAGTTGGCAAACTAATAGTTAAAGACAATGGTGACAATGGTGAAATAGTAAAGACAAAAACCTTCAGAACAAGTTAAAATAGAATGTAGTTTTATATCTACGTACATATGAGGACACAGAAGACAAAAATAAAACAGATATTGTTAGCCTCCGCACTTTTCTGTGAATACCCACACCTGATCCAGGCGCACGCTTTCCCGAACTCGAGTCCACGAGAATGGACGATTGTCCTAAGGGTTTAAATAGACACAGACACAAAGAGACCTGCTCACTTACCAAAGAGTAAATGGCCACTTTATTAAACTCAAGTTGGGTATTTATACCAGTGGGCAAGAGGGTTCAAAAGGGCACGGCCCCCTCCCATCAGGAGCAGTAGTAGAGATGATTACAGGTGCCCGGCGCCTCAAGCAGAATCAGCTGGGAGGGGCAGGCATGGCAGGCGTATAGGGCCCACAGCTGGAACCTTGTTTATAGGTGGAATCACCATAACAAAGGAGAGCCAAGTTCTTTCTAAACTATACCCTCGAGCCAGTGCTAGTGCAGAATCTCCAGGGAGCCAGAGGTCAAACGGCCCTGCAAATCGCCAGGAAGAAGGGAAAAAGACCTGTGTACCTACAAGATATAAAGACAGAAGGCATTTCACGAACTAAGTCAATTTTTTAAAGTGTTAAGAGCAGTCATCAAGGGCTGGGGTGTAGGCCATTGTTAGAAGTCTTGCCATCCATCACATGGTCCTGGGTTTGATAAAACTATGTCAGTCATCCAATGAGGTCCAATAGTTCTAAATTTTTATACAACTACTAAGTTTCAAGACATACAGAGCAAAATTAACAGAACTAATTTGGGAAATGGACATATACAACAATCATGTAGGAATGTTTTACCATATGTCTCCTAATATCATATCACAAAGTATAGGAAAAATAAACAGAGCAACAGGAAGATTTAAATATCTTAAAGACTTAGTCTACTTATAAATACAAGGCTCTATCTCACAGTGGCATGTTGACAGAGGTTTCTGTTCCACCCAGTCCTGCGGTCATTTCCAAAGAAACACACAGAGGCCTACATTAATTATAAACTGGTTAGCCTATTAGCTCAGGATTCTTATTAACTAAAACTTACATTAAATTAACTGATAGTTCTTGTCTGTGTCAGCCATATAGCTTGGTACCTTTTATCAATGAGGCATTCTCAGCTTGCTTTGTCTGGGTAAGGGTGAAGACTGCAGACTGAGCCTTTCCTCTTCCCAGAATTCTCCTATTCTGGTCGCCCTGCCTATATTTCCTGCCTGGCTACTGGCCAATCAGCATTTTATTAAACCAATACAAGTGACAAGTGTTTACAGGGTACAAGACCGTTGTCCCACAGTAGTGGCAGAATGAGCTCTCATGTAAAAATAAAGGGCAAGGGAGCAGACACGTTTTTAAATTGACAATATATGGAGCCATGACTCAAAATTTTAACAGCTTGTCAGAAAACTATTTTTGTTTTGTTTCAATAATTTTTGACTGATTGATTATAAATTATTATTTTAATAAGATGTTGAAGTTTGATTATTGTCTGAGAAAACTGTATAGCAGGAAAAAGTGGGTACACAAATAGGCTTGCAACTTTGAGACTTGTGAGCTCTTGCTGTCTTATTTATTGTGTCTGCTCCTGAAGGGAGCATGCCACTGCCGTCCTGAAGAATGAACATTTGTCAAGCAGTCCATCTGGAGAACGATGACATCCTAAAGCTGAGAGACCTCAAATCTGTTTATTCACAAAACACACAGAATTCTTGGCCATGATCTAAAAATAAAGCATTTTATTTGTTTGAGGGTTATGGTTTCAATGCAAAATGTCCCCACAGGCTAATTTGTGTAGACGCTTGATTATTATCTGATTGGTTTGTCTAGGGAAGTTATGCGATCTTTGGGACATGTAGCCTAGCAAGAAGAACTTAGTCTCTAGGGACAGACTTTGAAGTAAATATCTATTTCTGGTTCAAACTCAAAATATCCACTTCCTGAGATACTGCATTGGAACAGTTGCCACCACAGTCTTATGCTACCGTGCCTCCTCTGCTATGATGGATTGATGTCCCCTGACACAATAAGTCAAAATAAACTCTTCTTTCCATAAACTGATCCACACCAGAAAATAGCAGAGTCCAAGATGAGTGCTAACTCTCTCAGCACAATGAATTCTGACTTTTAATAGCAAGAAGTCTGAAATGGTGAATTCTGATTTTTTCAAGGCAGTTTGTGGTACTTTATTATGGCAGCGTTAGGAGGATTTCAGAGTTGGCTGTTGGACAATACCAATAGAATCAATGCATGCAGAGTAAGACTTATTGAGAAGAACTTGAAGCCAGTGTTCTGGAAAATAAAACAACAAATTCTGGTGAAAATTGAATGGAGAGTGCTTTCCCTAGGTGGCAAGATAATTTAACCTGCTATCCCACTATGGAAATCAGGCAAGCATTTCTTAAAAACAAAAAAAGAAAAGAAATAGAGAAGTAAAAACTGGAACTACCATATGACTATCTCTACTTCCTCTGGCACAGGTGGGTGTGTGCTACTACAGGAAAGAGTGGAGGCAGCACTAAAGATAATGACTGACTTCTGACGTTGTTAGCAATATCCCAGTGTTCATCAGTGGATGGGGAGACTGTAGAAACTAGCCTAGAAACACAACGAAGCCTTAGCGAGCATCCAAAGTATGCCATTTATAGGAAAGTGTCAGGAGCTAGCCGTCATTATAAAAGAAGACAAGCAAAACTGGGAAACATATTGCATATGTTCTCTTATACGTAGAAATTGGCGAAATAAAAGAAAACATGAAAGCAAAAGGGATATGGGGGAGGGGAAGAGGGCATGAGACTGGCCAACATAGAAAATAAATATCTTAGAACCACACTACCTACAGGCCTAAAGACATCCTTGTGAGACTCGTTTGTTTCGATAATTGATAAGTGCTAATAACGATCCTAAAGTAAAATATTCAAAAATGTAAGTCTAGAAATCATAGATGCCTAAAATAAATAAGACCTTATTTTAAAACAAATCCTCAGATACTGAAGACCGCAATAAAATATAATGAAGTATTTATGTAAATAAATCAAATGGCAGGGAAATGCACAACTTTTAAAGAGAATGGATCTATGACCTCTGGGATAGGTCAGTGGTGTGGGAGAATTGTCTGTATTCTGTCAATCATGTATTTTAATAAAACGCTGATTGGCCAGGCAGGAAGTATAGGTGGGTCAACCAGACAGAAAGTAGAGGCGGGGTGATGAGAACAGGAATATTCTGGGAAGGAGGAAGCTCCCTCTGCCATTCCTGCCCAGATCACCGAAGAAGCAACATGTGAGCTGACAGCTGAAAAAGGTACCAAGCCATATGACTAACATAGATCAGAATAATGGGTTAATATAAGCCATTAGAGTTAACAAGAAGCCTGAGGTAATGGGCCAATAAGTTTATAATCTTATGGAGTCCTGTGTGTGATTTTCCTTGGAAGTTGCCAGCTGTGGGGTACTGAGTGGGACAAAAACCCCAACAAGCCGACCCCTCATGTTACAGGTCAGACACAATGGCAATATCAATTGTACCAGCAATGTCTACAACTTCATGTCATGCAGATATACTTTCCTAACATCTAAATTTATTAACATTTTCAATTTAGTTTCATTCACTCTTTTTTCTGCTAAAATATTTTATATACTCTCAGTATTATTTAGCGCTATATATAAACATAGAAACATACCCATGAAGCTAATTTTAAAAATCTTACTGTCAAGTCATTATCATACCTAACTCAGTCAGAAATTATTTGTAAAGACTGTGCTCTCCAGAACACTTTTGATTTAATTGAGTATCTCCTAATTGCTTACTAACTTGGATCAAGACCCAGCTGACTTTTTTCGCTTGTGATTTGCTGATAGGCCTTCTTTCTCACATCTTAGTTTCAAACATATTTGAGTGAAGATCCCTATTGTTTAACTGGGTTTCTTTATAATGGGAATGTTTATATTTTTGTCCTATTATATTTCAGGTTAGTATGTTTTATTAGTTATTTATCAAGAAACCAGATCTTAAATACAAGTAACATTTTAAGGAAAGAAATCAATGCCTATATTTTTGTGTTCCCATTTTAGTGATTTTTGCCCTGAACTTTGGTAAGTTAATCACTATGCAGCTCTTATTTTGATTTTTTTCTTACTGTTAAATAGAAACTTGTCAGGACAAACATTTCTTCTTCCAAAGTACTACTCAGACCAAACACTTATTTAAATTAATTCTCAGTCGTTTAAATTCATCTGTTTGATCTCTGCCCCCAGCCTCTGTGAAAGCTTACAGCCAAAATCATTTTACAGATTGTATAGATGACTTCTCTGTGCTCTTGCTATGCTCTGTACTGTAGATTCACCACTCAATGTCAAGTATGGGCACTATTTCATGGAGAGGGCCTTAAATCCAAGCAAAGTGTGGTTGGTTGCTCCGATTACATTTGTGTAACTATTGCACTGTGGGCTTCTCTCTGCCAGGCATGTTGTTATTATTGCAAAGTTCACATCTGGGTGAGACTGTTGATAGCTTTGTTCATCCATTATCAGGCATACAAGCCTCCAATATTCTGAGAACTAGCCAGTAGGGATGACACTTTCAAGTTGGAACCAGCTTGATTTTTTCTATGTTCTGTGTTTCATGTATGTGGCATCTTGTAACAGCATATATAAGACCTGTGCAGGTCCAAGCCACACAAAATCCCAGATGGAGGATTAGAAAGTTCACTCCTAGCTGAGGAGGTGCTGGCATTTGATTGTCTCTAGGAAACAGAAAATCAGTTTTCTGTAATGTTGTGACACACTGCTGTGTCAACACACTACAAGACAGGCCACACAACCAGAAGCCATTGGTCAACACCAATTGGACTCGTTGGAGCGAGGGGGAGGAGATGAAGTAGACTGGGTAGGGAGGTGAGGTAGGATCCTTAATTTCAGCAGCAAATTTGATTATCTTTTCCATTCTACTGTTTTCTAGTATCACTGGCTTCTACACTTACACTTTTACCCGGGTAAAAATTACACTCAGGTACAGTAGTAAAGTATTCATATGAGATCTGTCTAGTTTTTAAATTATGGAACTTGGGGTTGTGAACTTTCATCGTAATACTGTCTTTTCATTGTGCTTCATAGTTCTGGGTATATTGTGGGTTTTTTTGTCACTCATTCCAAGATACTTTTAAATTTCCTTCTTGACTTTTCATCTGACCAATTTTCATGCCATAGCAAGTTTAGTTTCCATACTTTTGTGTACCGTGCCATCTGATATTCAGATTCACTCTTCATAGTCAGAGAGAATGTCGGGTATTATTTCAATTTTCTAAAATTTGTTGAAATTTTCTCTGTGTTCTAATATGTGGTCAGTTTCATAGAATATTCCATAGTATGCTGAGAAATTGTATAGTTTTTAGTCTTTGGGTGTAATATTCTCCTTATGTCTGTTTGATTTCTGTTGTTAGTTAACACTAGGGTTTTTGTATTTAGTTTTTGTTTGAATGACCTCTCTTGTAGTGAGAACAGCTTGTGGAAATCACGTCCTATCACTGTGTTGGGGTTACTCTGTCAATCTGTGATTTTTAGATCTAATAGTGTTTGTTTTATAAAATTGAGTGCCCTGTGTTTGGTACATAAATTTTTAGGATTATAATTTTCTCCTTGAGGATTTTTGCTTTAATGAGTTGGAAATGAGCTTCCCCATTTCTTCTGGCTAGCTTTGGTTTGGTCTTTTTTGTCAGATATTAAAGTAGCTATGCCTGCTTGTTTACTTGTTCCACTTGCTTGGAATAGCTCTTCTGAAATTTTTTTCTCTTAAAGTGGTGCACATTATTGTTAGTGATGACTGTTTCTTGGAGGAAGAAAAAGATTAATCCTGTTTTCTGATACAATCAGACAGGTCAAGTACATAATCACTGCTAGTGAGTGCCCAAACTGGTGTTACCACTATGAAAATCAGTGTGGAGATTGCTCAAAAAGCTGTAAATTCAGCTATACCATCCTTGGACATAGACCCAAAAGTCTCTATATCTTACTACAGAGATATTTGTTCTTCCATGCTCGTTGCTGATTTATTCATAATAGATAATAAACGGAAACAATGTAGATATTCATCACATAGTGAATTGATAATAGAAATGTGGCATGCTAACAGAATGGAGTGTTATTTAACTCCCCAAGATGAAATTATAGAATTTTCAGGTAAGTGGATAGAATTGGAAATAATCACCCTGCTCTAACTCAGATCCAGAAAGATAAATATAGCCTGTTTTTCCTTTCATGTACAGATGTTAGTTAGCTTTGCATCTTCACGTATGTGCATTTTGCTTGGAGCTCTAGACAAGGGCCTTTCGAGGTGGGGGAAATAGACTGCAGATATATAAAGGAAGAAAGGGTACGAAATGGACAGGAAGGATTAAATGGAGTGGGAGATGGGATGACAGGTTAGAACAAGTATAGGAAGAGATAATTAACATTAAAGACCTTTTAGAAAAAGCTATGTGGGAGTCTAGTACTGTAGTACTGTATGTAAAACACACATACACATAATTCGAATGGTATTTTTCTATAAGAGGAGGAATATAACCCAACTAGATACTAAACTCTAGCTAATAAAAATTCCAGTACTGGAATGGATTATTTTTGAGTTGTCAGTCAATGAGGTTTATAGAACCCCTCACCACAATGTTACAAGCTATTGCCAATGTTCTTAGTTTTACTCTTCAGAACTTGCTGGTCATGCCCTATTGCTGAAAACACAATACGGCTTTATCATAGACTATGGCTAAATCAACAAAATTCTGACCTTGAAGGGTTCATTTCTACTGGCTAGCTTTCACAGTGGTGGAAGGTCCAATGCAAGCTAATGGAGAAGAAAAGTAATCATTAATCTCACCCAGCTGTGAATAATAACAAGTAACCTCCTATGCCCGCCAGTTATGTGGCAAGTATGTTATGGAAGCCGTCAACCACTTTCTAATTAGATATATGAGATGGAACTCATACCTAGCACTGTTAATGAGGTCAAAAACCTGTGGCTGGATAGGTCACAGGACCTAGTTGGAAAATCTAAAACTATTATTCTCCTAAATGGACATAATACTAAAATGACTCCTGATGGCAGATCAATACGCTCTTGAATGCCTGCATATCTCAGCCGTCATAATAGAAAGTTTCCTCTTGCAATAGATGGCAGTTAACAAAGAGACACAAAACTGGTGGTCAACACACAGAATAAGAAACTGTGTTCTGCTCAGTCCTAAATAGGATGTACATATCACACACGTCCCTCAAAGACAGAGGGATTTTCTAGAGGAGGGGATAGAAAACTATAAGAGACAAAAGAGGTGGATAACTTCAAGGAAAGTGTGTTTCCTGACGTATCAGGGGAGTTGGACATAGGAATTCGCAGTTGTTATGGCTGTTTGCAGAGACCTGTGCAAGCTCAAGCTAAACCAAATCTCAGCATGGAGTTAGAGGACAGCAATGAAATTCTACCACTTAAGTTGAGAGGATTTGGGCATTTGACAGCTTCTGGGATAAGGAGTTGACTTTCTCTTATGATGTGACCTCTGGTAGTTCAGTTATATACCAGTTCAGGCCCCCTCTCCAGAGTAGCTAGGCAACACACACTGAACTGGAATAAAAAGAAAGAAAATGAAAACTGGAAGCTGGGTGGGTTGGTAGAGGTGAGGGTGACATTGGTTCTGGGCAGACTTTGGGGAGAAGGGAAAATGTGTTCAAAGTGTATTGTATGAAATATTCCAAGAATTAATAAAATACTATTTTTTAAAGATTTCCAGTCTGGGCTGAATGAGGTAACCCAGACCCAGAAAGATGAACACCATATGTATTCAGTTGTAAGTGGGTATAGGATGTAAAGAGAAGGATAACCAGGCTGCAATCCACAACCCCTGAGAAGGTAGATATCAAGGAGGCCCCTAAGACAGACATGCATGGATGACCCTGGGAAGGAGAAATACATAAGATCTCCTGAGTAAATTGAGAATGTGGGAGGTAAAGAAAGGAATGAAGGCGAGGGAGGGATGAAGAGGAGGGAGAGGAACACGAGGGGAAAGGGATGGTTGAGTTGGGGGAAGGACAGAGAGGAAGAGCAAAGAAAGAGATATCTTGATAGAGGGAGCCATTATGGGATTAGACAGAAATTTGGTGCTAGGGAAGCTCCCAGGAATCTATGAGGATGATCGCAGCTAGAACTTCTAACAAAAGTGTAGAGGTTGCCTAAACTGGACTTCCCCGGAAATCAGATTGATGACTATCCTAACTGCCATCATAGACCCTTCATTCAGTAATTGATGGAAGCAGATGAATGTGGGTGACAGTTCTGTGGTTTGGGCAGTCTGTGAAGCCACTGACAGTAGGACCAGGATTTATGTCTAGTGCAGAAATTAACTTTTTGGGGTCCATTCACTATGGTGGGATACCTTGCTCAGCCTTGATACAAGGGAAAGTGGCTTGGTCCTGCCCCAACTGAAAGTCCCAGGCTTTCTAGACTCCCCATGGGAGGCTTTACCCAATCTGAGGAGTAGATGGGGTTTGGGTGGGAGAAGGCTGGGAGGGGGAGGGATGGAGAACCGTGGTTGGCTTATAAAATTTAAAAAAAAAACTATCAAATAAAAATATTTTTTAAAAAAGATTCTCAGTCTGAATATGAATCCCAGAATATTTTGATGCATTATGTTTTGCATAAAGTCAAATGCTGGCATGTACAACAAGTACTTCCCATGGCCAGGCCAGTAAAAATAAACAGTAAAAATAGGAAACTAAGCAGCATAGGATTCAATGTATTCCTTCCTTCCTGCTTGATTCATCAAAATGCTCATTCATTCATGTCTTCACTTTTCTTTGGTGGTCCATATATATTTCATGACACATGTCGCAGTGACTACTCTTCAACGCTCACAGTTTGCTACTGACCAAAGACATTTATGGTCATGTGACCAACGTGAGGACTTGGCTCACACTCACAGAAACAAGCTACTCATGATTACTCATGCTAATTGTAAATGCATCTTTGGATTTGCTTCTAGGAGCAGGTTAAGGTGATCGCTGCCCAACCTGATGACCTGAGTTTGATTCCAGAAATCCACACGGTAGTAGAGAACTGACTCCTGTAGTTTTTCCTTTGACTCTCACACAGTACCCTGGCAGTTTCATTCTCCCCAACAAAATTAATAAATAAATGTAAACGAAATGATACTCAACTCTACTCCCAAACATTTTTAATATCATTGGAGAGGCGGGAAATTCATTATTGTATGTGTCTACATCACAACAATCAATATTCTCACCACAGACTTTTCTTTAATTAGGGCACTGATTAAGACAGCAAATCCCACATCTAGACCCAGAACTTTGATCTATACTTTCACTAAAACTTAGTACTTTAAAAGAAAAACCTCTGAGTATATACTCACTACATTTTGAGAGGCCTAAACGTTCTCTAATTCTCTACCCTGGGCATAGATTGCTATCAAGACTTTATGCTTGGAAATTTGTCTAACTAAATTATTTTGAGGTTATGCTACTCTTTTTGAGGAAAACACTCAAAGAGAATACTTCCCTTATATGGAATTGAAATAGAAAATTAACAAGACAAGCTACAGAAAATTCTGTTCAGAAGAGTGAACACTTGCTACCTGCAAATAACATTGAACCAGCCCCACAACCTCAGGAGATGAACAGTAATGAAAGGCAGGTTTTCCACAGATCCTTTTATTAAAATGATTTTGCTTTAATCTCCTTCCCCTAAATTATTAGCGTAGAATTTGGCAAGCCCTCCTTCACTTAAGAAGGGCGGTCTATGGGGATGCTCAGGACCTTGCGAGCCGTGAGCTGCATCCTTTGTTTCCAGGCTATTTGTTGTTCTCCAGTCGCTGAGTAGCGGCGGGAACTTCAGCCGCATTCTCTAGTGAGTATGATGTACTCTGAGTGGGAAATCATTACAGCTGAAAACGTCAATGGCAAAGATAAACAGGATTAGAGGCTAATATTTCAGAGTTAAAGGGTATAGTGAAAGGCAAATGAACCAGGGACTAGTGTGGCTTTTGAAATTTCCAAGACCTTGGCTATGCTTTGAAACATATTTGTCATAAAATGTGCCTTTTGACATGAACAAACCAAAAGTGAGTCTCGCTTTGAAGTTTATACCATTCTTTTAACATTTTCTTATAGGAAGTTTTCATTCCTTAAGAGGACAATAGTGCTTATTTGGGGACAATCTCCTGGCACAGTCATGACCAGGCTTTGGTACAGGGCTATTTGACCAGTATTAATGTTACCCTCATGATACCCGCTTCTTTCTCTGCCTTTGTGTTCTTCACAATGTGTGAGTGATACAGGCTCTTGCTGGTGCTCTTATGTGAGAAACTGAGCAAGCAACAAGCTATAGAGGTTTGCTATTAGCCCTTTGATTCTGGGTCTATGACTTACTTAGGTAGTTCTAGGTAATAATTAACAAGGTTATAAGAGCAGTATCTGCAAGAATGGAACTTCTAGGGATGGGGAAGAGGGGTGAGGAGAAGGATCATGGGTAATAAAAGATGATAGTGAAGTGGCAGAGCCCATGGATATGGATCTATTCCACCTTGACCAGAGATTAGAGTGCTCAGGCCTATTCTTGCTCCTTCCAGGTTATGACAGAAAGTTTGACCCAGGGTGTGGCTGCCTACAGGATGCTTGGGGAAAGGTGTGGTCACTGTATGTCCTGCCTAAACAACAAAATACTTAACTCAGGATATAGTTACTTGAAGGTTTGGGTATTGAAGAGGTGATTGCTTTGTTCCTTGTTTGTATCATGATAAGTAAGTTTTGCCTTCTCTCCCCCTTTTGGATCAGGGTATATAAAGCCTATGAAATATAAATGTGGGCAAATTCAGTATTTACTGGGTCACCCTCCTGACTATATTCTGTTTCTCCATTTATTTCTTTTATATCTCTGTTTTTTTAATGCCTACCATTTCTAATCCACACACCCCTACCCTGGAATGTACGAGCCTGTAGAGGCTGGACCCCAATAGAGAAGTTGAAGAGGAACAAAGTACCCTGTGAATATCACAGTGAAACCCTTGTGTGTGATACATACTAGCAAAAAAAAAGGAACTGAAAATGTAGTAAACAAGAAAAATGGAGACAAGACACTACTTTTTTTTTGAAATATAGTTATATAGTAGTCATCACATAAAATAAATAAATATCATAAGCTTATGCTTTGCCCAAAGGTGTTTGTCAATGAAAAATAGGAGCCGTCAGTTACACCCCATTGTAAAATATCGTATCTGAGATTGGGGACGAAAATAATAGAACAAAGAAACTTTACTCTTAATTATTAGGTAATACCAAGTGAAAATGAAGTCTTGCAACCTACCTGAGTGTGCACAGTGGAGGGACACGCTGAAAGCAGGGCTCCAGACAGGTGGGAAGGAGGAGGCATGTGACATTGAGGGAAATCTGGAATGTTTGAAACCTGCATGGAGTTCAGAGTGTGGATCTCTACAAGGCAGATTCTAATTTATTTGGTAATCATATTATGTTGCACATTCTTTCCCTTCATAAACCAGATGTTTCTGTGTTAAGCACTTCCAAAAAGTAAGAACATAATCCCAATCCACTGTGCATAGTACCTAGAATAATATCACACTGGCACAGAAAATATGTGCTCTACGGATGAAAACAATCAGTTAGACCCTGCCAGCTCAGGAGGTACCCTGGTAGGCCTTACAGGAGAATACATACCTTTGAAGAACAGTATTCCCCCCAAAATACATGTGACTTAGAATTTTAGAATCTTGTAACCAATTATAGAATATATAGAGGTATTGATTGAATATGTTTCTTTGATTAATTCAGTCATTTGACTTACCTGCTTTAGAAAAAAATGTGGGCAGTGTCATTTGTCATGGCTTAAAATAACCATGAAATAAAATTCAATAAAAAACAAGTTATCTAAAGTTAAATATAAAATGTAACAATAATAATAGTAATGATGATGATGATAATGCTTACTCTTCACCGAAAATTCTTTGCTATGAAAAAATTAAGGTTTCAATTAACAAGAAAAAGACTTGAGGAAGACACTCAACCTTGACCACGTGCCTCCATAAGCAAATCCACTTGTGCATACAGAGACACATTTTCCACTCACATATATGTGCACACACACACACACACAAATGTGCATACACACATAAATAAATAAATATAAAAGGAAGCTATAAATTAGATCATTGTCTGAGAGTAGTTTGAATAACTAAATTTGAGCTTTATCTATATAATAAATGTTTACATTATTTTCTCTTAAGGCTAAACAGAAATTTAAATTACATGTAATACATGTATCTCTTGAAAAAGAGTAAGCTTTTCTGCCTACTTTCTCTGACAGCGCTGGTTGCTAAGAGCCCATTTTCTAATGATCTTGCTATAACTTTTTTTTTGTAGGACAGTTATATTCCAAGAAACCATATGAAACAATTTCCTAAACTTGTTTTTCTTAATGCGTTCTACTAATCAACTGTTACAAACAAGCATTTCTTACCCACTTATTTTTGCCATCTGGTTTGGAAAAAAATATGCTCAGGCGTCACCAATGAATTATTTCAAATTTATTCTTGTAAGTCAATGTATTTCTAACTTTTGGGTTTTTCTCTCTCCCTCTCTCTCTTTCATCTCTGTTACTCCATCTCTCCTTTTATTTCTTTCTCCCTAAACGTGCACACACACACAGTGACACACACACACACACACACACACACACACACACACACAGACTATTAACCAATTTTTGATTTTTATGAATCCTTGTTGGATTTTTGTCAGGTTCATCTTAGACACCACTAGGCCCCTTGGTATGAATGTCAGAGTCTTCTAGTTAGTCACCTTCTTACTTTTCTTACTCCATATCCAAACATTTATTTTATTACATTGCAGTCAAAATTATTCTTTCTGAATATAAGATAAAATCCACTGTGTTATTACAAACTCTTGTCCCCTTAGAAGCCGACAGTCTTCTACAGAATGTTCTCTCTCTGCCTTTTTCTGATTTTCAACAACAGAACTTGTGTTGGTTGCTCTACCATCCAAAGTTAAACCTGTTTTAATGTGTGTATAGTATTTGTGAAATATTTGAATGCACCATAGTAAATTCTTACTAATTCTTTTTTAATTTTTATTCTTTTCTTATATATTACACCCTACCTGCAGTTTTCTCTCCCTCCTCTCCCTCCCCTCCGGTCTCTTTCTCCCTTTCTCCTTCAGTCCTGCTCCTTTTTTCCTCCTCTCACAAAAGAGCGGGACTCCCAAGGACCTCAACCAAATATGGTGTAACATGTGACAATAAGACAAGGCATATATCATTACATCAAGGCTGGATGAGGCAAGCTTGTAGGAGAAAAAAAGGTCCCAAAGCAGATAAAAGAGTTAGAAATATCCCCGGCTTGTTGTTAGGAATCCCACAAAACACCATGCTGCTCAGCTACCACATGTACACAGAGGCCCTAGTTCAGACTAAGTCTTGCAGTCATTGAATTCAGTAGTCTCTTGGTGTGGGAGGTCCTTCTGTCTATGTGTTGCTTTTATTGGTTAATGAATAAAGAAACTGCCTCGGCCTGTTGATAGGGCAGAACTTAGGTAGGCGGGGAAAACTAAATGGCATGCTGGGAGAAAGGAGGTAGAGTCAGAGAGAAACCATGGAGCCGCCAGAGACAGATGTGTTGAAATTTTAGCCAGTAAGCCATAGCCACGTGGCTATACACAGATTAATAGAAATGGGTTAAATTCAGATGTAAGAGTTAGCCAATAAGAAGCTATAGCTAATGAGCCAAGGAGTGATTTAATTAATACAGTTTCTGTGTGTTTATTTCAGGTCTAAGCTAGCCGGACGACTTGGAACCAACAATCTCCCTCTACCAACAGTCTCTTGTTGGTGTTTTTATTGCTTTATCCATCTGGTTAAGCTGATTTTCTCAGGGAATATTGATGCATAAATAGTGCCTTGTCAAAACACACTATCAGGTTCAGGAGATGGCTTACAGGAAAGGATACTTTGCTACCATACCTGACAACCGAAGTTCAACATGGTGGAAGGTGAAAACCAGCTCCCTCTAACCACAAGAATCTGACCACACATGGACTATGGCATGCATGTACCATGTCCTCCTCATAAAATAAATCATTTTAGCAAATGCAAGAATTTTTAATGTATAATAAATTTGTATGCTTTTTTTGTGGTTTATACTCCCACTGAACAATTTATGCTAAGGCACAATACTTCTTATAGGTAAGTCTAAAATCACATCTGAGAACATGGCCTTTAGAATCAAAAAGACTGGATTTAAGCCTCACCACACTGATTACTAACTGTACCATTTTGAACTCCCTTCACACCCGTAAAATGGAATAATAAGAGTATATGTACAGCTAGTGCTTCAAATTAAATGAGTAGATTTTAAATTGATGCTATTAAGGGACATAGGAAAGCTACCTAGGACAGTAAGGATGTTAAATGAACACACATAGGGGTTTTGTAAGACAAAGAGAAGGCTAAGGAGAAAACACTTAAGATGAGTGTCTCTGGAGGACTCATGGTAACCAACACAAACAATGAAGTAGACTAAAATCTCACTGGGACCTCACACATTTGTGTTCTGAAGTGTTACATATTAATTTTTAAAGAAGTTTGCATTGGAAAAATTATCTACTATGACCAGATTGTATACTCTGGCTATCATAAACCCACTACTGAAAAGGAAAATCATTATAGGTTTCTTGAACCCTGCTTAAAATAGCTATAGAGCAGCTGCTCTAAGTTCAGCTACTACAGTTCGTCCACACTCTATGTTTCAGGCACTCCCGTTTTGTTTCTTTGCCTCTTCACATTATTTTAACAGTGCTTCATATGAGGATGTTTTGTTTTAATCATTTCAAATGTATTCTAGGGCCTGGAGAGATGGGTCTATGGTTAAAAGTACTTGCTGCTTTCAGGGGACTCCAGCATAGTTCCTAGTGCTCACATCAGAATGCTCACAACCAGCTCTAACTCCAGAACTAGGGAGTCCAATGCTTTATTCTGGTACCACAGATACTCACTCATGTGCACATGCCTATAGGCATACATGCATGCACACACATCATCATCATCATAAATAAATAAATAAATACTTACATATATTCTATCCCTGTTGGCTATAATAATAAAACTATGTCACCCTTACAGAAGTTTTATGATTTTGAGAGTCTTGAACAAGATAATAGTTTAAAAATTACTTTCTTTGCAAGGCCAATTCATTTACCTATTCACATATTAACTATCTTTTACCTATTCATACAAAGAGGATTTACGACAATTTCTTGATAGAGTAGGCTCATGGCTTTAAATATACCTTATAATAATCATCAATTTCCAACATTTTAAGAGTAAAAACCAGACACTTGCATGGAATACATTGCAAAAAAAAGAGAGTGGTCCCTCATCAATGAGAAACTGGAGTGTCCCACAAGCTAGTTTATTGACTTGCCAGACACGGTCTTCTTTTGCACACAGGCACCATTAGACATCGTCCAAGAATTTCCTTGTGCTCCACATGACATGGAATGGGCTCCCTACCTCTGACTGGAAATTTTAAAAAGAAGTCGCATGTCACCTCGGTTAGGAGAGGAACTCAGATGACAATCACGGGGGTAAACAAGACAGATCTTTGATAAGCCATTTACCTCATCCACTAATTTAACTGTAGTTCACAGCAGAACAATTTGGACACTGAAATAACTGGGGTACTAAGAGCAGTCAGGGAGTTAGTTGAGAAGACTGGAGCTCTGGGCTTTTGCAGATCTGAAGAATGCTTTTATCATATATTTTTCCAGAGAAGAAAACACTAAGCTTTTCTTTGGTATTTGTAATCAAACCATCAAGGTATGTGACATTAATCCCCATTGGTTATGAGCACTTTTCTGATCTGAGCTGCACATCCAATGACACACTGGGGAAGAGCAGTCATCCGTTGCTTGCACATCTTTTTTGGGAGCAGGTCGAACACAACTTCATCAGACTATAAGGACTCCAGCTCAGCTACATGGAATTTTATAGAAGGACGTTTACTCTGGGACTGACATCAAAAATACAGCTCTATCAATGTCACCTCTATGTCAGCAAACAGATTAAATGTGGCATTCTGTGTGGTCTCGATCATATTTGTGATAGTATATTTGAGACAGCTGTAAACCTTGGAAGAATATGCCTGCCTAAAAGAATAGGGTTTTTTTTTTTCTTTCTGGTCCTAAACACATTACAGTTGCCAGTGT
This sequence comes from Myodes glareolus, assembly GCF_982192425.1. NCBI lineage: Eukaryota > Metazoa > Chordata > Mammalia > Rodentia > Cricetidae > Myodes > Myodes glareolus. Next base: position 39,810,357 of record NC_142046.1, on the reverse strand, counting down.
AAATCACTTGTCAGTCTATGGCAAATGTACCAGTGTTTTAATCTGGAAAGAAATGGGGGGAGAAATAAAATACAGATAATCTTTTTGGCCATTTCCTTGGCACCCTCACACACCGGAGAGTGACAGGTCCTTCACTTGAGTGACAGGTGTCCTTTGAAATGCCTGTGAATCAGGGTCTGTACGGACTGTTGAAATGCATATTTCCATCCTTATCGTAAAGGAATGGATGGCCAGATAGGTGCTGTTAACATTGCAAATAGCTCCAGAATTATTCATTGTCAGCTCCAGGCAAAGAATAGGGGGAAAGTTTTATTATTCACCACGCACAATAGCGGGATGCTTAATGATTCTCAGTTACCTTGGCAGAATTGTCTGTCGACTTCAGGCACTAGCAGTGGGTGACACAGGTCTGGCCAAGTGTTAGAGCAAGATCATACATTCTGGTCCCATTTTAATTTCTAATACATTAATCTTTCCCTCCCAGATGCACAATGAATATTCCATAGACTCTTGTTTGTCAGAAGCTGTCTGGCTTTCATCTATTCAGGTGGTTTCATTGACTGTGAAAGCCGGCTTCAAAGGCCCGATCAGTCAATGACAACTGTCTCACAATAGCATTGAGTAATGCTTCCCCTTTTTTCTTTTCAGGCATCTGATAGACAACTTTGACACCTGATCTCTGGGGACCCCATGGAGTCACTCAGAGTTCTTAAGAGACTTCCTTTACTTTATCACTCCGGAAAGAATTGTCGCAGGTGAATGTATCGCACTTTCTCAGGAGCTGAACCTGACCCTTGAATCCATCTCATTTGCGCGGCAGGTTTCAGGGTGAATTAAAATGGATTAAGTTGGCTTAATGCTGTTCTACAAGCAAGCGGCAAGCGCTGTGCCATTCATTTCTAATTTTAATCCTTTGTCTTAGCCTGCTAATTACTATTGTTTTAAGTTCATTATCCTGGCGTGCACATTGTTGCTAGTTGGATGCTAATGCTTGTAAGCAGCGTCCTGACTTTTGCAGGTACTGACCCTTCAGTTGTCAAAGGAGTCTGTGTCACTGCTGAACATCCGATTGTGTAATCTACAATTCTCTTTTTAAATTTTTATTCTTCCCTTGTCTTTAATTAATTAAGCAACAACCCCACTGAAGCATCTTTTGCACAGACTCCAGTTCAAAGTATATAAAAGGAGAAGGGGGGACCAGAAGCTGGCTCTGTGATCGCTGACAACTTCAGGTTAGAGCCATTCTGTCGTAGCACACGTTTTGTCTACTATGCTTTCAAAACGTGGCCATAAATAGGAGATCTTATTTCTTGCGCTACCATAGTATTTTCAGCATTTCTATTCAGTGCAACTTGGCTGCTACAATGCCACAACCGAGAATAAAGGGAAAAGACACTGGCTGAGAAGTGACATGAAAAGATGAGGCAGTCAGGGTTTAAGAATCTCACTTCTGGCACAGATTGAAGTTTCTCGTATAATTTCCCATTTCAGTCAGAGAATTGCTTGCGCAGTGTCCTCATGAAGTTCAGCCAGACTCTTGAGCACTTTCTGCGAAGGAAACGGCATAGCTCCATAACAGCGAAGTTCTGAACATAAAGAAGTTCGTCTTTATTTACGATTGAAGCCCGTATCTCTTCCTATGGTCCTAACTCTGTGCTCTATGTTCTCGAGCAACACACACACACACACACACACACACACACACACACACACAGGGGGGGGGAGAGAAAGGAAAAGAGTACTCTACTGCCTTTCTCTGATTATGCTGTGATTATATGAGGCATACGCCTTCCTTCGACATCATATTGTTAAGATTCGTTTATAAGCCCCATCAGTTTATCCAATGTACAATTCTTTGACAGAAACATATTGGGGGAAACACTTGGTAAAGGCACTTTGGGAAAGAAATGTTTTCTCATCCCCATCAAGGCTAAGAAGTTCAACCAAAGCAAAAATTCTCAACCATCGGTTGTGCTGATCTGTGTGGGTCATCAGCACAACTGGTTTGCTTCAGAATCACTCTAAAAGAAGTATCTTGAATTGTTGGACTCTTGATTCTCTCCTCCCTCCCCTGCCCAAATCCTGCATGTCCAGTTTCTCTTATTTCTTCTGCAGAAAGAATTCTCCTTTTTTATAAGATTAGGTTAACAATAACCCAATCATATCATTTTCTACTTAAAAGTCCCCTCTGCCTCAATCATACCTTCTCTATTTTCCCGCTTTCCTTCTTTCTTTCACATATAGATTTAAAGACAAAGCCTGCTTATTCTAGAAATTAGTAGACTGCTGCATTAAGATTGCAGGACTTGTGCTTTCATTGAGTTCCATATTGCCCAAATTGATTATTTCATCTTGTTCATTACTTACTCATTTACCCAGGAGCATTCAAGTGGACTAGTTGTCTGTCCCTCTAAATCCTTGTTTCTCTTCCTTTAAGCAGCATAATGATATCAAACATCGTAAGCTGCTCTGTCCTTGCCTTATTTGGTGGTTTCTGCCCCCTTTCTGATTTCTATATTTTGATGCTTCTGATTCTTAGGCTTCAACTCCCCGTTTAAATCTATATTCATATTTTAAGTGATCTCGTCTGACCTTCTGGGCACATCATCACTTTCCTCAGCGTCCCTATAATACAGGATTTTTTTTTTATCTATTTTGTACCACACATAGCCACTCTCACTTAAGATCTTGATGTACTTTTGTAGCATGGATTTAGTATTTTACACGTTCAAACATATTTTTCTTTATTCCCAATGACAATTGCTTAGATAATTGAACCAACTCCTCCATTTTCCAGTTCTATAGCTAAAGGGAGTAAAGAGGACATATCTGAATTTTCCTCAAAAGCAGCAAACGTTTCACAATACAATAAAGAAATATCATTCTAAACTGTAGTGGAAATTGAGAAAGGCAAATGACTACAGTAACTGTTGTACTGTGAGTAAAGTTGTCAACCTATAGAATGGGAGAAAACCTTGGCCAAGTATGCATTTGACAGGGTATTAGACAGAATACAGAATCCATAAATAACTCAAAAAGTTAAACATCAAAAAAAGAAAACATCCAATCAATAGATGTGCCAAATGAATGGAACATTTCTCAAAAGAAAAAAATGCAAATGATCAAAAGACAGTTGGAAAAAGTGTTCACCATTCTCAAGTAAAAGAAAACTAAAAATTAAACTGCACTAAAATTTTGTTTCACCTCTGTAAGAATGGCCAACATCTACTCTGTCTTAGGAGTCCCTGCCTGAGGTCCTAGTTGAAGTTCATTCACAACTGTGGACACTTGTACTGTCTTTCCTTCCCGTTTTTAATCTGCTAAGGTAGTGGTTTAAGAGAGTTCAGGAAATTGTGCAGGGGCACTCGATCATTTAGTGGATGAAGCATGACTCTACCATTTACCTTTCTGATTTTAAAACCTCCTCTCCAACTGACTAGATCTGGTTTTTAAAGATTTATTCATTTTTATTTTAGGTGTAGGAATGTTTTTGCGTGCTTGTATGTCAGTGCCTGCATTCCACATAAGTCAGAAGAGGACACAGATCTTCTGGAACTGGAGTTAAAGACAGTTGTAAGCCACCCATCATGTGGGTGCTGGGAACCCAACTTGGGTCAGCTCAATGGCAGTGAGTGCTCTGAACCGCTGAACTCTCTCCAACCCACCTCCAGCTCATGATACCTTAGTGAACAGTCTTACAAGGCTTTCTTATAAACATCAACCAAGGGTATGGGACGTTCCCCAGCCAAACCCTGAAGCTTTGCGCAGAACTCTTTCAAACTTGTCTTTCAAACTTGTCTTTATTTCCCTATGGGTGTGGATGTGCCCACACCAGCGCTTCTGTTTGTGGGAGTGTGCTGAATTCACGGGGCCTGAGGTTTCCTTGGCAGGCTGCCATCCATTCTCACCTTCAAAGGCTTGTGGCTACAACAGTTGGCACTCCATTTCCTTGCCTGCTCTTTGTAAACATTTCTTCCATCTGATTAGTAATTTAAAATCTCCCTGCCGTGTTTGTTGATCTCCACCTGTTTGTTGCTTTTCCTGTGTTTAGAGGTTGAAATGCTATGTTGGTGCAAACTTAATAAAGCTTAACAAGACACACATCCATTGGAACTACCCAGATGGCAGAGCGTGGGCTCAGAGTCACGTGGCTTAATTTCACGGAGTCCATCTCTGCATTAAGGAATTCCACACACGAAGTAAAAGTCCACTTGTCTGAATTTGTTACTAATGGTTTCAGTAAAAATGTCTTTTCCCTTGCTGACTGCAATCCCAGTGTATAACTGGTTTCTATTAAGTCTCAGAATAAGTTTCATTGCTGCTAAGAGCGGTTTTAAAAATATTTTAAAAGGCAATATATATCACAGATTTGGGAGAGAAACTACTTGTGGCTGCTGGGTAAGCGTGGGACACTGGGAAGCTGCAAGATTGAGAATCCCTATTCTGAACCCAAATACCAGAGATTACGTTTTAGCCTCTGCAAGTTACTGAAAAATCCCAGGAACAGTTCTTCAGTGCTCAGAACATGTTACTAGCATAAAAGAAATGCTAAGATCGACATGAAAGCAATCAACCACAAGTGGAAAGGCTCTATTGACAGACACAGACTTTTCAAAGCGCAGCTAATATTTGTTTGTCTGTCAAACAAATCAAAGTTATCTGTCTATTTCACTATTGAATTCCCACACACGACAATGCCTGGGAGTCACCCCACTGTTCTAGAAGACAGCTTTACAATTTCGGTTCTTAGCTTTTTAGCTCACATACCTTTGTTTCTGCTTTTGTTTTTGTTTCTACTCAGTTTTGGTCAGTTCTAGACCTTCACCTCAAAGAAAACATAAGTATTTCTGCTATCATGAACTGAAGCATCTCAGCTCTGTCCCTAGCGCCTACTCTAGCTGCTAGATCGAGAAAGGTGGAGGAGCTATGAAAGTGGAAGGAGACTAGGCTAGCTCCAACAGTGGCAGATTTCCTTCATGGGAACAGTGAGGGCAGACGGTGCACACACATGTAGGCACAGTACACGGAAGTGCAGACTATGAACACACATGTAGGCATAATACACAGGAGTGCAGACTATGCACACACACGTAGGCACAGTGGGGTTGAGGATTTTAGAGGACTGGAAAGGAACCACTGCGGAGATGGGAAGTTCAATCTATTGATCCATTTCCTACAGTCTCAGGACAGTAAATCCTGGGGATATTGCTATTCATGTGTTGAGGTTCTCATCATGCGAGTTCCTCAACTCACGGCTGCTGGCAATGTCCTTATCAATATGCTGACTCTCAGGAGTTCTTCAAGTCTCCAATGGTTGTTTATTTTAGGCCATTAACCCTTCAGTGTCCCCTTTCATCTTGACTTTCTCCTAAATCCTTCATCATGTGACCTCACCACTAACTGTCATTTTGTTAGAGCTCCTAAAATCTCCTATTTTTTTATTTCAAATAAATATTTTAGCGAATTGAACATAAATTCTCTCCTCATTGGAAATCCTGGTCTTTTTCTCATTTCTTCTCACACTTGAACTTATTTTCCTCCAGACAATATAGAACTTATTGACCATATTTTATGGTTTAATAAACCAATTTAATATTTTCAAATCTTCATCATTCTGATCTTCAAACTTCTTGAAGTGTCCTATTCAGGGCACCATAGACTGAATTTTGCTCCTTAGTTGAACGCAACCTTGTTCCCCAGACCACCAATGTCAACTAATACCAGCTCTATGATATCCATCTCAACCTACACATGTAATGCAATTGACAACTTTTTCTGTCTTAATTTCTTCCTGATGGCAACTTCCACAACGCTCCCCTTCCCATCTGTATTTCTTATCTCCTCTGCCCTCCGTTGCCTTTCCGCTGTTCAGTTTCACCTGTGGCTCTTTTTTCAGCTCACTCTATCTACCCTTAGGCATTTTATTCTCCCATGTTTCTTTGAATGGCATTTCTGTTTATACACTAAGGATTGTCACATGTCAGCTTTTGTTTTCCTTGGAACCAACCGTATAAATTTCCGGGGAACATTTAAAAATTTTCCCTTCCTCTTTACTTTGGAGGGGCTGGGACTTACTATTCCACCTCACTGATTCTCAGCCCAAATCAAACTTACAGAACACCTAATTCTTATTTTATTAAATGTATTTTTTTTTATAGCCTGGCCAAAGTTTCCCCTCCTTCCTCTCCTCCCAGTCCCTCCTCCCACCTTCCCCCTGTTGCCTACTTCCCATCTCTGTTTCTGTTCAGAAAGGGACAGGACGCTTATGGTTATCAATAAAACATGGCATGTCAAATTTCAGGAAGACTTAGCACCACCCCTTGTATTTAAGGCTGGGCAAGGCAGCCAAGTGTGAGGAAAAGGTTCCCAATAACCAACCAAGGCTTTAGGGACAACACCTGCTCTCACTACTCCCACAAATAGACCAAGCTACACAATTGTCACATATATTTAGAAGGCCTCTATATTTATTTATATCTGCATTATATTTATTTTTATACTTAGGGTCTTTCCCATGTAGGCTCCCTGGCTGTTGGTTCAGTGTGTGAATTCCTAAAAACACAGGTTAAATGTTTCTGTGTGTGTTTTGTGTGAGTGAGTGTGTGTGTGTTGTGTGTGTGTGTGTGTGTGTGTGATGTCCTTGACTACTCTTGCTCCTACAATCCTTTCTCCCTCTTTTCAGCAGGATTCTTGAAGCTCTCCCTAATGTTTGTCTGTGGCTATCTGCATCTGTTTCCATCAGTTGCTGGATGAAGCCCCTCGGATGACAATTTGACTACTGACTGGCCACCAACCTAGGGGTAGAACAGAATATCATTAGGCACTATTATATTGACATTTTTTTCTTCAGTCATGTTTGGCTCCACCCTAGGTCTCTGGGCCATCCAGTCTCTGGGTCCTCGAACTCCAGGCAGTGTCAAGGGTGGGTTCACTCTCAGGTTGGACCAGTCATTGCTTAGCTACTTCCACAGTCTCTCCCCACCCTTACTCCAGCACATCCCATAGGCAAGACAGGCTATAGTTCAAAGGTTGTGTGACTGGCTGTATCTCAATCCCTCCACTGTAAGTCTTGCATGTTCATAGGAGATGGCCAGGAACACCTAATTCTTTTTCCACATGTTCCACTTTTCTCCCTAAACTGAACCTGACCCTGACCTTCTATACCCCAGTTTGGAGAAGAATGCTACAACCTATTCATTTCTCAGGCCAGATTGATAGAGGCATCCTAAAAACAACATCTTTACCTGACATCATGTTGACAAGGTATTTCCTTTCTTCCTTCTACATGTCTCCATCTCCAAACTGTCATTAGGAATTTCAGTTTCCATTTTATGGGATTTGAGCTTGCAATATCTGCAAGTATCTTTTTTTAAATAACTGGTCCCTAGCTGATGGTACTGTTTTGAAACCTTGAGAGGATGGCACCCTATTAGCAGTGGTATAACACTAACAGTAGGCCTTGAAACATTATATTCTAGGTCGTGGTTGTATCTGTTCTTGCTCTAGGTCTACTGATATGTGCCTAATCTCCACTACATTATTCTACAGCCATGATAAACTAATTCGTTAGAACCATGAGTAAAAATGAATTTCTTCATTTAAATCTTTTAAGTTGTTTCTTTTGTTTGTTTTGGTTTTTGAAGCAAATGTTCATGTCTTTCAGGCTGACCTCAAACTCACTATGTAATACCCAGAACAGCTTTGAACTGCTTATCCATCTGCCTCCACCTCCCAAGTGCTGGGATGTCAGCTGTATACCACCATGCCTAACATATGTGGTACTGGGGCTGAAACTTGATGTTTTGAGCATGGGAGAAGGGTAGCACACCAATCGAGCTACTTGCCTAGCTCCTTCAATTCCTTGTACACTTTTATTTCTTTTAACCTACGTTACTGTCATAGTTTCTTCTGTCTATGACTGGTTAGACCAACACAAAGTTCATAAAAACAACATGGAAAGACAAAATATTTGTAATTCCTTCTTATCTTTGATCTTATTGGTCCACCTCACTGATCCCAAGCTATGTCAGCTGTATGGAGCTCTTTCTTTGTCTGTGTCGTGTTGTGTCTCCATCATGAAGCTTCCCCCTTCTCTGCCTGGAAAGTTCCTGCTGATTGTTCTGTGTTCCTTCTACATTTTGTCTTTTGAGGGACTTGTGTTTGCTGCTTCGACTCTGGGTAGCTCTCCTTAGAAAACTTCTTATCTTCGTAAATATCTCATTTATATGTTGACGGTTAGGTTCTCGGGAATGTGAATTGAAGGTTGTTTGTCAGTCATAGAATTTCAAATGATGCAGAATGCTCAATTAATATTTGTGGACTGTACAGGTGGATAAAATTATAAACATCAGGTGAGCATCATGCCACTCATCCTTTTAAATGTCAGCTTTGGAATCATGTGATTCTTAAGGGAATTTTGTTCCTAATCCTAAGGAATCAAATATTAATAGTTTTACCTTGCAAACCCAGTGTCTCTGCTTTCTAGGGCTCATTTATTTTACGTAGTAATGTGACCTTTTTCCAATAATTCCACTGAGAAAATGTACAGAAAAACAAGAACGAGTAAATTTTCCAGAGAATAACAAACAGACATCCTTTAAGAAATCAACATAATTGGAATTGAAAAATTTAGGACTTTAGATCTGGAAAAGGAAGCGGTTCAGCTGAGAAATTTGATCTACATTAGTTAATGTACTGCCTGCTTCATCAAAATATGTGAGGCTGAAGAAAGAGCAGCTCACAGTTCACACAAAGTCAGCTTACGTCTCCTAATGATTGCTCTAATGATGTCTTGGTTTAAAATTCGTTTTCTCCCATTCCAGTCAACAGAACTTGCTAATGAAAACTTTAGCAAGCACATTCAAAGGTACAAGTCAGCTACAGTATAGTCTTTAGCCGTTATTTTCATAGGCAAGCTGTAATGAAAGCACAGAATTTAGGGTCCTCCCCGTCAGGGGTGAGTGGAAGTCATGTGCCAAGGAAGACTACAAACATTCTCTTGTCCCCAGAATGATGCTGGCACGCATCTGTTCCAGTCGGTTAACATTTCCATCCCAACTTCGTGGGCAGGCGCAAGCTTGCTGCTGTCTGTGGATGTAGATCTAGGGAGCGGCTGCTGAGGTGAGCACAGGTATCTTATAATTTGTTAAGATGAATATTCCAGCAATTTTTGAAAAAAAAATCACCGAACCCAACTTGAGCTAATAAACTAATGACTGCCGTCCCTAATGACTGAACCACCAAGGGGGTCTTGACTAAGTGAGCCAATTATTACATTGCCATGGATTTTTAATTCTTTCCTGTTAAATCATGCATTGGGTGTTATATAGAAGCTTTATGCTTATTAAAAAATAACCAGTATGTATGAGCTTATGAAAGGAAACTTCACTCAGATTTTTAAAAAGCAAATGAAAACCTTCAAATCTAACTGGTGCCATATGGTATACTCTGAAACACTTGTGAGAGGAAAGTTAAACCTTGAATATATTAATGATTTTACTGAAAGGGGGAAAAAAGCCTCTTTTCCATCTTTGCATTTGAAAAGACTTTTGAATCAGGCATTAGGAACACATTTCTGAAGAAGCAACTGAATTTGGTAGCATCTATCTAATATTATGCTTATAAATAGTACATGGTTTTTGAATAACAAAAAAGCTTAATATTCTGTCTTAAAACTGCTCTAGAGGCTTAAAAATATCTGCAGCTTATTTTCTGCTTCCATGTTTTCATTGTATCTTACACGTTCTTTCACCTCACCTTTAGGCAAAGACAAGAACGCACCTCACCAGGTGTACAGTATATGCACTTACTTGACTCTGGAAGTGGGAATTTCCATTGGTTTACCACTCACTGGTTTTCCCTCCTCAAAAAGTCTCTTGCACGTAATTTATCCTCATATGTAAATCATCTACTAAGATCCTGGTTGTTTGTTTTCTTGTTTTCCTTTCTTTCCTTTTCTTTCTTGAACCATGCAGAAAGTCAAAGAAAAAGCAAGAACATATTGCCCTAATGGAGATTGTCTCCTGATTGGAAAGTCATCCCTGAGCAGCATTGTTCCTCCCTGAAACCAGAAGTGCTTTCACTTTATGTGTTGAAGAGTAAGCTTGCGAATCACTTACATGGGTGCCATATCTACTGGTACATGTAGCTTTTTATTTTTCAAAATAGCAAAAAGCACAACTCACTTACTGAGATAGCATCATGTTGTGCTATAATAGTTAAGGACATTGTTTCTGGCAGGATCTTCTTCTCTGGCCTATAGTGAGGTGTAAGGATTTGCTGTGTTACACCTTCATGGTGGGGCAGAATGAGACACTCCTTCTTTGGCAGACATCAAGTACTTTCTGGGTGATAAGCCAGAATAGTATTGAGTAATATATTTAATTTGGATGTAAACAAAAATGTTGTTTGTCAACCAGAAGCAGCAAAGTATTTAGTTAATTTAGTTAACATTTTATAATATGCATGAGCTCCAGAAAGGATATTTTTATTTTTAACGTATGAATAGCTTCATATACTCGAAAAAAGAATAAAGATCAGTAAATGATAAAATATGACGTGTCAAAGAAATTAATATAGTAACATTTATGAGTATAAAAAGATTCTTAATAATTATACTAGTCAGTTTGAAGGAACAATTGACATTAAACTTACATATCTAAACTGAGAATGTGGTTTAGACATCTTGGTATAAACTGAAATTGGATATGGTTATAAAAATAAAAATTCTTGAATATTTAGCCACCTGGTTATTCACAGAGTTTTCTCATGGAAGCACAAACATCCTTGCAGGTGAATCTGCTCTCCTGATGAAGATCCATAATCTCATTATTTGGAATTATGGCTCCACCCCTAGCTTATATTGTAAAATATACCCAAATAAATACAAATCTATGTAGAAAAGATGACAATAAAAGGAAATCTTAGAACAAATATGCATTACTAATAGCCAAAAGCTCTGAATTTAGGGGGTAGACAGCAAGTTAGAAGTACCTATGGGCAGAGACCATGAGGTATGAGGAGATCAAAGCTGCAGAGCTTGCTTCTTGTCAAAGATTTCCCAATGTATCATCCAATCTCATTGAATTATCAACGATCAGAATAAGGAAATCCAGCAATAATAAGGGATGTCAAACAAAGTAGAGAAAGGTGAGAATTCCTGGGGAAAGAGACTGAGTAAGTCTCAGACAAGGTAAACAATGGAATGGAAAACTAAGCAAGCAGGGCCCACTAAGCATGTAATAAGATGGCAAAAGGCTATTTGACAGTATAGAGTGATGGTATCTTTGGTTACAGGAAAGGTACAATTCACCATTGCTAAAGAGATTCCCCAGAAACATGAGTGCCCACTCTGCTTACAAAAAAAAAAGAAAGAAAAAGAAAGAAAAGATGCTCCTTATATGACAGCTCATAATGACTTTTGTGTGCAGAAATGGTGAAATGGTGTAACTGTTCAAAGTTCCACTTGTTTTTGATTCTAACATACATTCTAAGTTCTACTGTCTGTCCAATCCTTCATAGCTATATTTGGTGGTAAGTTCAAAATTGTCTAAAGTTTATCATTGTCTAATTTCTTGCATGTTAGAGAATAACTCTACCTGCAGATTGCTCAACCCTAAATAGAATGTTGTACTGCATCCACTCCATTCAGGGTTCAGGGAAGGTCAGAGGTGCACAAGAGCCAGAGGCAGTGGATGACTACCAGGAAATGGGGGCTTCTGAACACAGTAGGGAAAGCTGCACATATGAGCTCACCGTGAGAGTTACAGTGTGCACATGACTTGCGTTATGCCCAAGGCAGACCAAATCCCAGCACTGAAGGGAGGAACTGGGTATGAAGTCCCAGCCATAGCTGAGGAGCTATTGGTAATTGTCAGCTACTGAGAGAGAGAGAGAGAAATTCAGTTTTCTCTAAGAATGCAGTTCCTTGAAGTCAACCATATTCTTTTGAGGATCACACATTCAAGACTTATTTGCTCCACACACATTGGTCTTGTTGTTGGGGATTGGAGGGGGGCACAAGCTTAGGTGGATAGAAAAGAAGAGTAGATCTGGGAAGAGTTGGGGGAGGGAAGCTGACTATGATCAAAACATTTATGAGATTCTCAAAGAACTAAAAATTGCAAATTTTTTTTAAAAAGAGGATTAGTCTTCATATTTCCTCAAGACACTGTTTTTGCTGTTATAAAACGCAGAGTGTGCTAGATAGTTTTGAAAGCAATCAAAATCTGTCATTTTCAATCATGCTTTTAAAACATAATTTTGTTAACATTTAATGCCTTTTCTAATTTTCAAACTATCTTATTATATTTCTAAGTTGAGTAATCTTACATTATACATTTTTCAATTGCTAGAATATATCATATATTTCTATAACATCATGTGCTCTTTGAAATCTTGATCCTTAATGACTGCACAGTATTAAAATTTGTAGATCTGTTATAGTCAATACCGTTAAGTTGACTATTTAAAAAGTTTTCTCTCTTTTAAAAGTAAAATTTTTTGTGATTTGTGTATATGATACATTTTGATTTTGTGATAATAAAGATATAGTATATTCTAAAACATAAAATTTGGAGTCAAAGTTATAAATTATAGCTAGTCAATTACTCTTTACAATTTTACAAACAATATATGAAAGTCAGAAAAAAGACACAATGAGCAAGTGTTTAATTAAATGTTGCAGTTTTCCTTTGTTTTCTGTCTCATGTTCTTAGTTCTCACAGACCTCCTTCACTTTGTCCATTCTTTTTACTCAGTTTCCATAAGGACGTATGTGCAAATGAAGAAAAATACTTTTCCATATAAATAAAATATTATCTTTAGTATTGTTTTATAATACATTTGTATATTTCACAAGAAGTCTTATTTTTTAACTGTAAGTTTTCTCTTTAACTTTTCATAGTTTTAAAGTATCTCACATTTCCTCAACTAATCATCTATGTATTAATATTTTATTTTTTATTTACTATAGATGAAGTAAAATTTTAGATATCTCTATGGTGCATACAATTATCATACATCCTTTCAACTTTTCTTTTGTGAGGCAAGTCCTCTTTTTTAATTTCTTGAAAGTTAAAAACATTAATTTAAAGTTATTTTTAAAAACTAATTTCCAGTAATGTCTTATTACCTGGAGTGTAAGTATTCATCGTATAAAGAAATAAATCATAAATCAAACAACATGCTGATTTTTTTCAGAGTAGTTTATGTGGTTGCAAAGGTGAGATTACTTCCTACCAATTATGACAACTGGTATTGAATTCTTATTATTAATGGACTCTATTTGTTGTGTTTAGAAACTAGCAACATGGCTTCCAGGAAAACGTCTTAAAAGAATGGAGAAAGAAAATCTGTGCCTGTATGGAAGGGTTATTCATACTGAGACCCGCACAGAGAGAGTAGCCCATGAAGGATGCCCCCTATGTCTGCCTTCAATTAGACTAGAGAGAAGGAAACAGCTTAGGAGTGTGTTTTCACCAGTGTGAATGGAAAGGACAAAGAGCAAAGGGTAATTAGCTCCTGACCTGCAAGAGCTCATAAGAGAAGGGAATTCCAGTAAAAGATTCTCTTTGGCTGTTTCAGTAGTGTATGTGTGTGTGTGTGTGTGTGTGTGTGTGTGTGTGTGTGTGTGTTGGGGACTGTGTGTTCATGAGTAGTAAAAGTCTCTTTATGGGAACAACTCATGGCAGGGTCACAAACTCATTCACACTTAAGAAGCAGTCCTGGCTGGTGAGCGTGAGAGAGCATATGCCATCCAATGGTAAAAGTGTGAATAGAGTCTTTCCATTTGGGGGTGATGTTAGAATGTGAGCCAAAGGTTGCTCTATGACCTGAAATTCTATGAGCTATGTATTTCTTTTCTAACCCTCTGCCCAGTTATTTGGTCAACTACGCAATTGCAAGATCTTCAAGTTATGCTAAAATGACAATGATGTAAGTTCAATGATAGTTTCTCATTCATTCATTCCAGGGGGATTTATTGAGAGAATATTAGTATTTAATATGTGCTCTGTCTCAAATGCCAAGATAACAGAGCGAAAGAAGTAGATTATCTTTCTCCGGTAGTAGTCTAAGCACAAGAAGTAACAGAAAAGTTACCTCTGCCCCCCTCAAAGAATGCCTTCTATATCATGGCTACTCCAGATACTGCCCTCAAATTACCATCTTACTAGGCAATAGGAATAGAGGAAGAGATGTCAGGTCTGTCCATTCATCTTTTAATTCACTTTCACAATACCACCCAGAAGCTTGAATTCCTTCTCACTTCCATTTGGCAGGCCAAACAGTCACATAGTCACCTCTAACAACCAGAAAGCTGAAAAATCTAGTTCATTATTTTCTTATTGGCAACCACATGTCCGTATATAGTTTCCCAGACATTGATATATACATACTTAAATATTTGTATTAATAAAGAATCATTTAACCTTAATTTTCATCTTTACTATACTAGAAGGGGAGCACCCCTCCAAAAATCTCACTATGAATTATACTTTGTGCAGGAAAAAGTTTAAAATACAGTGGGTATTCAAGAAAAGGGAACGGTGTGATCAAAAATACAAGTGCTCAAAAGTGTGGCACTTTCAATGATGCTGGAAGTTTGCCTCGGAACCTGATTGGCCTTCCCACCACAATGAGACTCTCACCTGGGAGAATGCTGGGGAGAAGAGAAAGCCACTGAACTTGGCCTCAAATCCTGGAGCCATGATAATTCCAGGGAATTTGGCCAGAGTGAAAAGTTGAGCTTATTCTATCAGAGCAAACCACTTCATGAGTAGGGCTTGAGATTGATAAAGAAGTCTGCCAGCCCATAAAATGCTGCCTTTTCTACTGAATCATCCAACTACATCACCAAGTCCCAACAACAAAAAGCCTAGCTCCCATGGTCTCCAAAGCAAAGGCAACACTCAGTACTTTAACAAATCAATGGTGACAAAGAGTAGTCTATCCACCTTGACATGACATTCACGATTCTTAACTTCTAGACTTTCATATCAATCTGTATAAGATTATGTTTCTTTGTCGTCTCTTCCTTTGCCACTCAACTCCCCGCAATGCACACTTTGTTGCATGTAAAGCTCAGAGTTTTCTCAAAACCTCCACCTACAGTCTTGCTTTCAAACCCTTCAGGGAATCTAGGAACAACTCTCCTGTTTGGACTCCAGACTTGAAAGCCATTCTATTCCCCATCAAGAACATACTCATTCTGCCAATGGAAAGAAGAGAAGTGTCATTGAAACAAACTGCTGAAGCATCCCAGACAGCTTGGGTAGGATGGTAACTATGAAATAGAATGGAAGACATGGGAAAACAAGGGAAGAAATATGAGCTTGAGCTCTACTGTACTGATCAGGTGTCTGACCGATGGTGAAGAATAAACTGAGGAACGATCATGACAACAGACTTTTCAACATGGTAGCTGAAGAAATAAATGGTGACTCATTAAGCAAATGAAACTCAGAAAGACAAATGATAAAGCTGAAACATTTTGTTTGGGGCAATGAGGAATTCTTTGGTAATAAAATATATATTGTGTTTTCCTGTTAATAACTTTGTTGAATCATTAGCATCACTAGAAATATGTTACTATATTTTTGTTAAAATGGGAAATTAAATGTTAGGAGCTTTTCTCACTTCCAAATAAATTTTATAGATATTTTAGAAATATCTAAATGATAGTAGCAATAAAAAATACATTCAGACTTAGACAAGTTTTTATTTATTTTTTTATTTTTTCATTTGGTAGCCTTTAATCCCAGCAATGGTCAATGAAGGAATGTAGATCCCTCTGAGTTCAAGGCCAGTCTGGTCTACAGAGAGAGTTCCGAGATAATTAGGACCTGGACCCTATCTCCTACTTTGCATATTTCCTTTCCATACACAGCCTTAGTAATGAATATGTTACTGCAGATCATACTATCCTTGTTTGCTTGCACCAAAATTATTGAAATTAAACGTGTGACTGTTTTTAATCGATTATGGCTGTATTTTCCTATGGAGCTTATCTATTGGTTAGGATTGCTTTTCTCAGAAAGCACTAGAAAGAGAGCCTGGTGCAACAGGTTTAGGGGTTTGTTTCTAATCTCCATGTACAGTCCTGTGGTAACAAACACCTCAACCCTACAACCTGGTCCAACTTGAGCATTGCAAATACTTTCACTGAAAGAATACACCAACAATAGATGTACTAATATGCAAGTGGGAAACTTCACAGGGTTCCATTCCTAAACTAAGAACTAGAGTAACTAAGAAATCTGAAAGTAGGAGATATAGTCTTCTGCATGATGATACCCCTGCTGTTAGTATCCAATACCAATTGGTCAGTCCCGAAATCAAACACATAAAAACAAGTTATATTCAAATAGTGTACATGGATGTGTGTGTTTGTATGTATGTATATGTATATGCATGTATATAACAATAGCAAAGAAAAAGAGGCCATATTTGATAGGGACTGAGGAAAGTCATGGGAGGCTGCATGAAGGAAAATGAAGTAAGTAATTTCAATTTTTGAAAAAAAATGTAAAGAAAGCAAAAAAAATTCCAAATAGCAATCTAATCTCAGATGTGTAAGTCGCAACATACAAATACAGAAAGTATAAGAAACGTCAAGGAAATCAACAAAAAGTATTAATTCCACAATGAAAGACTCCAATGAGAGTAAATTAAATGAAATACCAAATAAAGAGCTCAAAAGAATGATTGAACAAATGTTCAACAAATTAGAGAATAAATGAACTCCTTCAAAGAGAAAACAGCTGAATAAATTAAAAATGTCAATACAAAATATAAAATATAAATAAAATGGTAAGGAAAATTAGATAATGTTTACAATACTAAAACATGAAAAGTTTGGAACTAAAAAGCTCTGTAAGTTAAATTTTTTAAAAAGTCATTGGTAAGTTTCATCAGTAGATCAGAGTTTGACAGACAATCAGAGCTTGAAGTCAACGTAGATGAACTACAGCACTCAATGATGAAAATAAAGCAATAATACAGTATAAACAGAACATGAAATTTGTAGTACATCACTAAAAGAAGAATTTTATGAATCTTGACATGGAAGATAGAAAAATAAAACTACAGGCATGGAACACATGTTAAATAAATATCACTGAAGAAATTTCCCTAATTCTAGGAAAAGAGATGAACATGGCCATCCAGATATAGGAGGTATTTAAAGCACTGAACAGATAAGATACCCTCAAAAAGAACATTCTTTCCATATCATATGATCTTTAAACACTAAGAATGTATAATAAAGAATGAATAAATGAATACAGAGGATTTCCAGAGAGAATCACCAAGTATATAAAAGGCACACCTCTCAGAATAGCAGTAGATTTCTCAAGGAAAAATGAAAGCCAGGAGGGCATGCAAATGTTTTTCAATCACTGTGAGGCAAAACTACAAACTTAAAGTACTGTATCCAATAAAGTTAAAGCTATCCTTCATGGCTGAAATAGAAAAAAAATTTCTGTGATAAAAAGAAACTACAAGAATTTTTGACCACTAAGCCAACACTACAGAGCATCCTTGAAGGAATCCCACACATGGATGAGAAATATGAACACATCCATGAAACCATGGGGGGGGGGAAATCAAACACATTTAAGAAGATTTTAAGCAAATGAAGATTAGGAAAGTACCAAACACTCCAAAACAACAAAATGAAGCTATGAATATTATATATATATATATATATATATATATATATATATATATATATATATATATATATATAAAACAATGAATGTTAGGGTCTCAATTATACAACCAAAAGACGAAGACTAGCACATTTAATTATCATAACAGAATGCATTCACTTGTAGCTGACAAGAAATATATTTCACTGGCAGAGACAATATTGTTTTATGAAGAAAAAGGTATTCCAATTAAATGGGCCAAATAAGCAAGCAGGTGTAGCAATACTAATACTAGCACTAATCTGACAAGATAACCTTCAATCAAAAATCATTTAGAAGAGATAAAGCCATTTAATGTTGATTAAAAAAATGATCCACCAAAAAAAGTTTCCACTGGGTTTCGGTACACTTAATTTTATGAAACAAATACTATGGGATATAAAGGTATAGACTGATATCAACATAATAATGGAGGTGAATTTAATACTCAGCTCCAATCAATACATAGATATTCTAGACAAAACAAATCACTAAAGTTAAATCACTTTATAGAACAAGTGGACTTAGCAGTCATCCACAGAATATTCCACCAAAATGTTGAAGAATGCGCAATACTCTTAACAATCTGTGTTTGTTGGGTTTCTATTGCTGTATAAATTCCGTGACTAAAAAAGTAGCTTTGGGAGGAAAAGGTTGATTTCAGGCTGCATTTCCAGGTAACAGTTCATCACTGAGAGGAAGTCAGGAACCTGGAGGCAGGAACTGGAGCAGAGACCACTGAACAGTGCTGCTTATCGGCTTGCCATCTATGGCTTGTACAGTTTGATTTCTTACAAAAAACAATGGTGTCCTTTTCCTGTACACACTGCTGTCGGCACTTAAACTTGGTCCCCCATCCCTCTGAGCTTCACTTGGGACTTCACTCCAGGCTTTCTCTACTCCCTACACAATACTGTGTGTGAAGAATGAACATCAGTACAAAGGATTATTGCAGTAGGGAAAGGGATATGTTGTGATGTGAGAAGAGATGATTATAATTGCTATATGTTCCACACAGAAGATATGCAAGCATCTTAATGGTGAGGTTAAAAAGAAGTGTTGTTTTTTCTATTGTAGGGAGGGTGCTTGCAGGCTAGATGAGCCTGCTATAGAGAGTCGGACAATGGCCATAGAAAGACACAGATGCACTTTTGACCAGGGAATGTTTTACCCAGACGGTCACTCATTCTTCACCATGGGTCTTACAGTTCAGGGTCAAAGTTCCAATGCTGAAGGTTGAACCCAAGTTCAGAGTCCTGAGTAAGGAAAAGTAGCTAGTTAATAGGTAATTTGTCAAGACTGGTCAGTGGAAAGAAACTGATTCATGGCTGATGAAACAGTGAGTAAGAATCTGAAAAGTCCTTGCCTGACTCTGCCATGTGTGAGCAAGGGTTCCCTCAAGGTCTGTTTTAGACAGGGAAGACTGCTTTCCTGGGGGAAGCTATTTCTTCAGACACAGTGCAGAGGCAGTTTCCTGACTGTTGATTTTCCAAGAGTTCAGAGCACAAACAAAATCTAACATTGTCAATTCATTGTCAGTCACTTCAACTTGATGGTTCTTTTTTTAAAGCAGTAACTAGTCTAAATCTTTAAAATACGTATTTAAAGTCAGTAGTTATTTTGGAAAGTGAGTATTTCCACTGAAAAGACACAAAAGTTGCACTCATTCCATTTAAGTAATAGGAAATGCTGAAATGCACTTGATAATGAATGAAATTATTCCGGCGACAATGAAAGACAGTTTGGCTTTCATGTCAGGTCCCTAGAACTTTATATGGACTATCAATACTAAGATACTTTTCTCCCCTCTACCTGCCTATTTCATTGAGCTTCTTTGGTCACACTCTTGTTCTTCCTTCCTTGTATGCTTGTATTTCCTATTGTGATCCTTAGTATGCCATTTAATAATGCCAAGAGGACCATTTTCTATAGAATATTATCGTAATGTGTTAGGCTGTAGGCATATTATTTAGATGGGGGAAGGGAGATTCTCTTGTATATCACACAGAAGTTGGCCTATGCACTCAATAAAAGCTCATTATGGAAAGATTATAAACGTATAACAATACATCTTAAGTGAGATGCAATGATCCATGAAATTGGTGTGGCTAATTAGCAGATCAAATCTCTGTAAGAACCGGATGTCTTTAATATCCTGCGGTTGCTTAATTCTATAGGTATTTCACTATTCACAAATGCTTAGTAAAATTAAATAATAGTTATAAATGTTCAGTGGGATTAAAGCAACTGTAAAATGAAACCAAACAAAATGAGTTTACTTTGTTAATAGAATAAAGAAAATCCCAGTGTTAATATAACATTACACAGAATCTAGAGCAAACATCCTCTGAATCCCAGCCTCATTTCACATGTAATTAACCTTTCTCAATCAAGCTAAGCATCCTTTACACCTCCTTCCCAACTGCTGCTCATCCACATTCCTCTTCCACGTGGGTAAAAGCCAGGCATCAATTCAGGCTAGTAATATTACCTCACATGATACTTTCTAAGCAACGTCATCCCTAGAATACTTAGAATACAAACTAATTCTCCCAGATATATGAATGTATTGTTAGTCTGGTTTCTTTTTAATGAAGTTGGCAGCATTTGATACTAATGGAAAATGTGTTTAAGTAGTTCTCAATTGCATAACATGACATCATATATTTTGTTCATTTAGGTCATTTGGTCACTGCCTGCTCTCTTGCAAATGCTAACAATTTGGAAGTAGCAAACTGTCTCCTTTGGAAAAGATTTGCTACTCTGTCTACAGAGATGGAGCATAATATGTAGAGTTAGGTCAATCAGCTCTTTTTATTCCCTTGCCATCAGTGATTAAAAGTAGGTTCAAGACCCCAAAAGGAGTGATAAGAAAGTCAAGGAAGAGAGTCACTTGAAAAACATGAACTTGAGAGAATGTGAGGCACAGCTGGTATCACAAGTGAGGATTCCCAGGTGGGAAAGTGACATATAGCAGCATTGACAGGAAAGACACACCAGGAGAATAAAGTGAACACAGAAGAGAGCTCAACCGGGGTGGGCAGAAGCAGCAACTTTACAGTCTTTGAGCCTACATTGCGCTGTCTCTAAAGTCGGTGTTACCTTGAGACTTCACAGTTATATCAACCAAGAAATTCTCTACTTTGGGCCTTCTTTTGGTGAGCATTATAACCATACCAGTTCAAAGCGACTTCTATGCTAAAACTACTATTATTAAGACCATAGACTGAAGAAATAGAAACCTGAATCTTAATTTCTGTTTGGCTCTTCACTTCTTAGACTTCCTTCGGTAAATAACTTGTCCTGAGGACATAGTTGCTTTCAGTAGTTAGAAATACTGTTGTATGCATTAAATGGATTACTAACAAATTTTATACCCAAAACACACTAACAATAAATGATAGTTATTATTTTGTAACAATGATTTAGCCAAGTAGTTTTAAAGATGAAATTTAGACAGTTTTATTTCACCTACACTGAATCTTATTCAAGGTAGAAAGTTAACCTGTATCTAATGTTATTCTAGTTAATGAAATTGCTGGATTCTGCTGTTTAGAGATGTGTGGAGTCAAAAAGAGGGAGCAATTCTGTGTCTATAGTTCATGAGCTTCAAGCTGGCTTCTCTTTTTTACCAGTGTGAAAAGATGAAATAAAAGAGAAAGTGGAGAGGAGGCGAAGTTAATCAGCCCCGGTTAAATTGATGGGATTTTGGAAAGCTTGAACAGAGGAGTACTTCAAAACATCCCATAGAGGGGTATGCTTTTAAGTTCAATTCAAATCAACTCTTTTATACATGATAAAATTAGATTATGGAAGTGGGTATTGGTGTTGAAGACCAGCGTTGATGAAATTCGTATGTTCTAAAGTAGTAGCATGAGGATTAGAATTATTAAGTCAAAGGAACAGAGAGCAATAATAGACAAAAACACAGAATGGCATTGGGAGGGACATTCAATGAATACTAAACCCATCCACCTTTATTTTCCACAGGTTTATATACTTCAGTCTGAAAGAGTCAAGGGGCAGCAACAGACTTCATTAACATGATACAAGGACTAGACTTGAATTCTCTCATCTTTGTTCCAGGTGTAGCAGATTCACCTCTATCTTCAAAATACCAATTAAGCAGACCCTAGGTCAGAATCTCTTATTTTTAGTCACATCTGTTGTCAACAACTTTGAAAGAGCAAAACTATGCTAAAACTTCCTGATCTACATCAAGGTGGAAAGAACTCACATCTGTGGACCCTCACACACTGGAATGTGCTCCTTTAAGATTTAGAAAAGTTACAAGAATCATAATACTGCAGGGCTACAGACCTATGAATAAATGAAGCTGGATACAACTTGGCATCTATGGCTCAAAGGGAACTAAAAATTCTTCCCTCCAGAGGAGGCATCAGACTCAGTTTGTGAAGTCAACTGCTACTGCTATATCCACAGAGACTCTATCATATCATGTTTGTCCTGGAGGGATGAAAGACTACTGATGTCCTTAATAAACTGAGCAAAGAAGAGCATGGGTAAGTCCTGCTTATATCCCTTCCCTAGCTTTTCAGCAGAACTGCAGCCCTTCATTGTCCCTTCAGCATTAGGGTCAGAGGTCAAAGAGTTTAAGTGAAGAAACTTCAATTCGCTAGGACTCATGAACAGAAAGGGAAAATAGAAACAAAATTATTCCATTTAGTCTTCTATCATAGTGCATCTGCAACAAGAGAATTTAACTTTTTTGTTAACAATCTGAAAACTAATTTTGACAATATATATTGAACTGAGAGTGGTCATCTATCTCAG
The DNA here is from genome assembly GCF_982192425.1 of Myodes glareolus. Classification (NCBI taxonomy): domain Eukaryota; kingdom Metazoa; phylum Chordata; class Mammalia; order Rodentia; family Cricetidae; genus Myodes; species Myodes glareolus. Next base: position 39,787,876 of record NC_142046.1, on the reverse strand, counting down.
GAGGAAGAGAAGTGAGTGGAGATCTTGATTTATATTACAGATTTTTAAGAGTATTTTTGGTGGAAAGGTGTCTTCTTGTTCTTGCTTCAGAATACTGTCAGGAAGTTGATACTTGATAGCCTCAGAGAGCAAGGAAGATGGAGAAGTCACCTTGCAGACTTAGAGAATTTGCAGGGTCATAGATAGGCACCAGGGGGAGCAAGTGATTATCTACCACTGAAAAAGAAGAAAAAATCTAAAGGATACAGAAGTTGAGAAATGTACAGGAATAGAGAAATCATTTAAGCTCGGTGGTATTAAATCCCCAAATCTCTATCAAAATTTACTGATGAGCGTCTTCCTCCATATGATGCAAGGTCTTAATGACTTGAAGAAGTTGTTGTTCCTTCAAATTTAAGACTCCAAACACATCATGATATACATTAAGAAATAAGGAACTGAGGATAAAGAAGGAATCAAAATAAGCTACCTAAAGTTGGCTGTAGAAAAACAGAACTGCTGAAATTATTTTATAAACAATTCATTTTTATTATTAAATATATTATACAGACATAAAAAATATATAGAGACAAAATGATGATTTAAAAAGTAAGACATAAAATATATTAAAAGAAATGAGTAGATAAAATATTTGAAAATATAGTCATCCAACAGATTAGTTTAAGAGCAAGACTCATCAATCAAGAGGAAAACAAGTAAGTTTAAAGACAGGTGATTTGAAATTACCTGCCTAGAGGGACCAATGAGAAGAGAATGTGAATGAATGAAGAAAGATGAAAGAACTTATGAGATAGTGTCAAGAAAAGAAACACAATTATTAGAGAACCCACAGAAGGATGAAGAGACAGAAAGAGAAAGTTTTGGAGATCTGGAAACTGATTTGAAGAAACAAAATGGTAGAAAAGTTTCAAGATAAAGTAGGCATCAAGATTCAAGAAGGCTGGTGGACTCCAACCAGTAATGCAACCCAAGCATCTATGAAAACACATTGCAGTGATTCTATCAAAGGTCAAAGAAAATTTGAAAGCATAAGAAAAATGATTAGCTGCATGTAAACAAAAAGCCTCTCCTAGCTCAAAACATTACTTACTGTAACATGTGGGGCTGGCTTGTTGAGGTATCTGTCCCACCTGGTACCCCACAACCAGCAAGCCCCAAAGAAAATCATACACAGGACTCCATAAGATTATAAACTGATTGACCCTTAGCTCTGGCTACTTATTAGCTCTTATAACTTATGTTACCCCATTATCCTTATCTACGTTAGCACATGGCTCAGTACCTTTTCCAGTGGGGCAGCTTACATCTTTTCTCTCCGGTGGTCTGGGCAGAACTGTTGAGGAAGCTTTCTGCTTGCCAGAATACTCTCAGTCTCTTTGTTCCACCTCTACTTCCTGTCTGGCTTTCCCGCCTATACTGCCTGTCTGGCCAATCAGCGTTTCATTAAAATATGATTGACAGAATATAGACAATTGTCCCACACCATTTCCCTCTTTTTTTTTAAATAAAGGAAAATACTCATAGTCCATTTGTTGGGAATGTGGGCGTAGTATTTCAGGCTACTTCCTGCTGGTTGGGGACGCTGATGATCTTATGGGGACCTAAAGAAAATTTAGAGTTATAATCAAGTCCTGACTGGAGTATCCTGTGAGTCTTGATCATCTCAGGCAGCAGTCTTGAATCTGTTCTGGATGTAGAACTCAGATATCCAGGTCATCTGTTCCTATCGGTGATTTCTCAGGTGGTCTTCATTTTTCGAACCTGATTTTTCTTAACTCAGAATGAATCCACAGCCTCTCATTTTCTGTGGAAACAAAAGCAAAATCTCTTCTCCAAAGTAACATACCTTTTGACTTCAGTTTTGAAGCCAAGGTATTTTCAAAATCCCTATCTTGGGTTAGTTCAGCAGCATTTATAAACAAAAGTCTTTTAGCAGCTGTTGCTCTTTCCTCAGCATTCAAACAATTCATAGAGAGTATAATAGCATACAGTATCAAGATTCTCTGTGTATTTTCCATCTTTATGTGGCTTTATTTTAACCTCTATTTCTTTTATTTTTACTTTTACTTTTTGAGACAGGTTCTCTGTATATCTTTGTCCTGGAATAACTCTGTAGACCAGACTGTCCTTGAACTCACAGAGATCCCTCTGTCTCTGCCTCCCCAGTGCTGGGATTAAAGGTGTATGCTACTACACCTTGAACTCACAGAGACCTGTCTGCTCTGCCTCCCAGGCATTGGGATTAAAGGTGTGTGCCTCCACACCCTGAAGTCACAGAGGTCAATTTACCTCTACCCCTTGAAGTCACAAAGGTCAACCTACCTCTGCCTCCTGGGGAATAGGGATTAAAGGTGTGTACTACCACACCCAGCTACTCTCTTTCTTTTTACTTTAAGAACTTTAACTTTTATCCTGCATATATTTTTAACACACTGTAAACCATTTAGAGGTTTTCTTCCTCTTTGAATCTCTCCTTACTGTGTATCTCTCTTTTTCTGATCACATGAGCCTTTAATTTACTAAGCATTATTAGTAGGACTAAAGCCATGGCTTTGACAGCTAGATCCAGCCCATTCCTTAGCCTTCCAGCCTCCTGGTTGAGGTACCAGCTGCAGTCATTTTTCTTACCACAACTCTATGGCGTTTCAAGGTTCTTACCTGCAAGCAAGCTGCAGCATTCTGCTCACAGACCACACTCAGTCAGCCGGCCTGCCTGAAAGAGTCAGAGTTTGCCCTGGTAGGATGGTCCAGAAAGCCGACATTTTAAAACAGCGCAGCTTTTTTCCTGCTACGGCTGAAAACCGAAAAGCATGCGTTCAGCTTTTAACCAACACCATTTAAGTGTTTTGTGGCAGGACCTCTTAAAGAGCTGCAACTTACAGATTTAATAAGATAGTACAAAGCAACAGAAGGAAAATCTGGCATACCAATGAAGAATATCCCACTTGGCAAATCTATTCTTCAAAAATGATGGAGAAAGATAAAGATAAGCCATGGTTGAGGATGCTTATCACCATTTGACTTCTCTCACAAGAAGTTCTAAAAGAAGAACCTCAAACTAAAGCAAAAAGATGTTAAACAACATGAAAAAAAAAAATCATGGTCTTGACCTCTTTGCTCATATTCTCATTTCTCCCACTCTTCAGCTGAACTTTGGGAGCTCAGTCCAGTGTTCCGACATGGGTCTCTGCCTGTTTCCATCAGTTGCTGGATGAAGGATCTGTGGTGATATTTAAGATATTCATCAGTCTGACTACAGGGCAAGGCCAGTTCAGACACCCTCTCCTCTATTGTTTAGGGTCTTAGCTTGTTTCATCCTTGTGGATTCCTGGGAATTTCTCTAGAGCCAGGCTTCTTTCCAAGCCCATAATGGCTCCCTCAATTAAGCTATCTCCAGTTGGACTGGGAAGGAGCAAGCATAGGACCAAACTGGTCCCTCTGAATGTGGTTGACAGTTGTATGGCTGGGGCAGACTGAGGGGCCACTGGCAGTGGAACTGGGATTTATCTCTACTGCATGCATTGACTTTTGGGGATCCTATTCTCTTTGGATGGATATCTTGCTCAGCCTAGATGTAGTAGGAAGGGCCTTGGACCTTCCACAAAGCAAAGTGCCTCTCTTAGGATTAGATGGGGGTAGGGTGGGAGGGTATGTGGAAGAAATGGGAGGAGGGGAGGGACTGGGAATTTGGATTGGTATTTTTTTTAAATCTAATAAATTAAAAATATATATAAAGAAAAAAATCTCTTTCCTTGCTCTCATCTCTATCCTTCCTTCTTCTTGACTATCTCATTCCCTCAAGTCCTTCTTATCCCTCTCCTTCTCCCCTCCTCTTCCCCTTTCACCTTCCCTTCTCCCTCCACCTTCATGCTCTTAGTTTTGTCAGGCGATCTTGTCTATTTCTACTTTCCAGTGGATCTATATATGTTTTTCTTAGGGTTTATCTTATTACTTAGCTTCTCTAGGATCCTAACTACAGGATCAATATCCTTTGTTTCTATCTAGTATCTACTTATGAGTTTCAGGACAGCTAAAACTACAAAAAAAATTCTGTCTCTAAAAAAATAAATCAAACAAAAAACCACAAAAAATATTAATTTCGTCTGAAATCAGCAGAAAGGAACTCAAGGTCAATATCCACATTTTAAATACAGTAAAAATAACAATAAAAGAAAATAAACTCATTAGCAAAATAAATTCTTACCACAATAATAACCATTAAGTAGGTTGAATTGGAAATTCTGTTAAATACAGTGTGAGCTTAATATTTTCTTCTGTCTCTACTACTGCAAATTCACCACTATTCTGAGAGTAGAGAGACAGTGTGAATGTAGTATGAGGGCTGACTTGTTGGGGTTTCTGTCCCTCCCAGTACCCCAACAGCCAGCAAGCAACAAAGAAAATAACACAGAGTCTACATTAGGTTATAAACTGATTGGCCCATTGGGTCAGGCTACTTATTAGTTCTTATAACTTATCTTAACCCATTATTCTGATCTATGTTAGCCATATGGGCTCAGTACCTTTCTCGGTGTGACAGCTTACATGTTGCCTCTTCGGTGGTCTGTACAGGAATGGCTGAGAGAGAGCTTCTGCTTCCAGAATACTCCCAGTCTCTTTGCTCCACCCTACTTCCTGTCTGGCTTTCCCGCCTATACTGCCTGCCTGGCCAATCAGCGTTTTATTAAAATATGATTGACAGAATACAGATAATTCTCCCGCACCATGTGAAAATGTATAGAAACAAAGAGAATAAGCAACAATATCAGGAAAAATCTGAATATATAGTAAGTGGAAAGCAGATGCACCAGTAAAAATCACTGTAATAAAGTACGGAGGAGTGTGCCTGTGTCTTGCAGTACTCCGGAAGATCTCAGAAATGAAAAGTTCCAAGTACTGCCATGAGAGAGAATGTAAGGCTAAAAATGGGGTTTCCTCCAAAGTGAGGACCCTTGATGTTCATGTGAAACTAGAGGTGGGGTGTAAAGGAAGACAAGAACCGTAAGTCTGACGCGGATGTTACTTTAGAGATCCAGGAAGAAAAGTCAGACTCCATGAAGAGCACCTATCCCCAGAACTAACTCTGGGAATCTTAACATTCTGCCAAAGATATGGGTGGCTCAAAGAAAAGATTTTTACCCCACTTCCAGCAAGCCACCGGGCCTCCTCTGGAGGCTTCTAAGGAAATGATGGGCTTCTATCCAACTATTTATTGTTTAACTGTTACCAACCTCCTCTAGTAGTTTCTGCAAAAAGAAAATGTCAAAAAAAAACATATCTGAATTCTAATCTAAGGAGCCCCTTCTCCAATCTTTGTTTCTCTCTCCTTTCTTCCAAGGGCCCTAACATTGGTAGCTGTTTTTACAGCTGTCACTAGCAGCTCTGGTAACTTAGTTTTCTCCTTTTGTTTTGGCTGGTTACCTAGATAACAAGTATTTACACCTGCCGAACAGAGTTTTTAGAATAAATTCTATTTTGTGAACCGAACAGTTTGATTTTTCTATCTCCTGGTTAGATCCAGAGTGTTAAAACATTTTTAAAACTGAATATTAAAAAAAATTCAACAATCATCCATTGGTATAAAAATATAAAGATAACAGTAAACAACCCAGTCTGCTGGCTTTTACAATCTTTCTGTATATTCTTCTATGGTTTCCCTGAGCTTTGGGTGTAGGTCTTGTGTTGCAAATGTATCTATTGATTCTACACATCCTGCAGTGACTTATTATATGCATTTTGATCAGTTGTGCAGCTAGACAAAGCAGTCTTCATTTGTTACAAAAAGAAGCTTCTTGGATAAGGAGACAGAGATGCACTTACATGTAGACACAAAACTCAAGTATTGAGAATACAGTTAGTAATTATGTTGGTTTAGGAAATATCAGTAGTAGGTCCTCTGGGATCTACAACGACTCTGGCCACAGCCTAGGTTTATAGTATCTGGTCTATATTCCCTCCTACTAGACAATTCCTGAGTCTGATTGGAGAGCTCTTGGTTGCCTTCAAGATAGAAGGGCCAATGTTACATCATTGGAGAGATCCGTCAGTTCAGTAATCGCTGTGGTTTGTATGCCTTACAGTTGGCTAAGACTATTGATTTCCATTTTCCCTTGCAGCTTTCATAACACATTAATAAAGGAGAGCCCATCCTCAGTGAAAAGGCTTCGAGGTCAGTGCCAGCTCAGTTCCTCCAAGTCTGATTTCCCAAGTGTGTGTTTTCAGCCATGGAATCTCCCTTTCAAGTTCTGGAAGGCAACCAAGGGCAATGACAATAGGCTATATTGTTTTGGAAATCTCTTCAAATTTATAGGTGACTATTAGAAATGTGTTTCCTGCTCTATTATTCCAAAGCAGAATACTTGTTTCAAAGTAGAGCTCACATAAAAATGTGGTATTCAGATGATAAAAGCAGAACTTGTCTTCGCATAAATATCACTTCTGGCGATTAAACAGAATTCTCCAGAGTATGGTACCTGCTTGAGAATCCATGGAAAGAAGATAGTGAAATGTTAGCAATAATTACCAGAAATATGAAATGACAATTTCCATGTTCCACTTGTATACATAGTTGTGTGGCGTTCTTGGAAAGGCCTTTGCCAAACACTGCTTTTTCTATTTCCTGGCAATAAAATAATGCATAGATGTCCCTAAAGAAATTTAGCCAATTGAAGTTGGATGCCATTCTCGTTTGTATTTAAATGGCATAAATAAAATAAGAAATCAGAGAAGGCAGCTAGAGAAGAAGTGACAGGTAGACATTTTACAGCTGAGAGATGTAGGCCAGGCTATAGTCACCCTTTTAAATGGCCATGAAGAGGAAGGAATCTTAAGCAATGAAATATTCAAGTTCTTTTCCACCACTTTACAACACTTGGAAATCGCAAGATCATCCAAACACCTCTCTCTTGTTATCTGAGCTCAGTTTGGATAGTCTTTAATTGCTCATGCTTCCCCATGTTTGTCTTAGCTTTCCAGTGTCCCACTGATCCATTCATTCTGCCCCCCCTGCCACTGAGTTCACTTTGCAGTGTGGAACATGCTGGGAGCAGGGCTTTGTTTCCTCCTCTGACCAGCACAAGGATGCTTTCCTGGAAAGTCAGGTTTCTAGGCACTTCATGTTTCCTGTGGCAGTTGTTAATTATCCGATAAGAAGTTTTATGTTTCTAGAAGAACTGCCTCCAATCTGCAGAGAGACCCTGCAATGCTCTTGTGAATCAGACTTAAAAACAAGCTTTGTCACACAGCAGGGTCTGTCTGAAGGCTGGTCAAAAATAGAAAACCTTTCAAAAGACTATCCGTACCTGGGGAAAGACAAGAAAGTATTAGAATTATTTACGATCTGTTTTCTTCCCTTTAGATTAAGGGTGTGCTTGCTATCAAAATTCTTTGCTAGCCTTCAATCCCCTAACATTTTAGAATTTGCAAGAAGGGTCTTGAGTAAAACACAAAACTTTTTATATACTTAAGTCACATTTGAAGACTTGTATAGACATAGCTTTCTAAGTCACTAAGAAGCTGTTCTATTGCAGTCTTATTCTAGAACAGAATAGAAAAGCAGGTGCTTATCTTTTGGGGAATTGTGTTCACGTTTAGTAGTAATTTTAGTCATGTTAAAATTGTGTCTTACTATTCTCCTAGTCATAGTTCCTTTTTAAAAGGCATATCTAGCAGAATTTTAAATAGAAAGGATCCATTCATGTTTTTACATTTAGCACAACTTGTGTTAAGGAATGAAAATTTCCGAGAGGGTTATGTAAGTCTACAGCTACCATCTCCAGCTTTTTTGTTTTTAAACACAACCTATTTTAAAAGATAGTGTCCAGTAGCAAATTATTAGAAGTCTTTAGATAACTTTTCAATCGTCTTCTAATTTTTATGGTAGTTCTGTAAGATGGGAATACCTTTTAAAAAGAAAACTTGGCTTCCTATTGCTCAGCTTCAAATGTGGTAGTCTCCAGAGGACGCGAAAGCCTTCCTGAGGAAACACTGACACTCTTTCTATCCAGCCAGATACAGTTTTTGGCACCGAACACTCAAGATAGATACAGTACAGCTTATAGTGCCTGATGTTAGGGTAGGTGTATCATATGTGGACGGTGACAGTTCAAAGTTAATTACACTCTATCATTTATCAGTCTTCTCCAGATGCTAATGTAATCACATGGTAACCATTTATACCAGTTCAGAGAAAATACCCCACCATGTGCTATTTCTGTCTTCCTTTGAAACCGTACTACTTCCCTTTTAAGAATGCTGGAGTTGTAATTTAAAAATATGTTGAGAGAGGTTTCTAAGAGGGACAAGGAGGCATGAAATTAATGAGTGAAGCATATAAATATCAAAACAATGCTTGGAAGTATTTAAGAGCAGAAATGCCTTAGTAAAAAGAATGCCAGAAACTCTCAGACAAATCAAATATTCCCATGTCTTCATCACATGAGCTAGCCTTTCAGATAACTCTTATTTTATTTATTTTTCTCTTATTTATTACATCTTATTTTTTTTTCTTTTAGTAATTTTATTAAATTATAAAAAGTTTCCATTTACGCCCCTCCTCCCAACGCCCTCCCACTCCCCCCCTCCCTCTCCTCCTCCCTCTTTGTCCCCAAGGGAAGTCAGGGTCTCCTGCCCTGTGGGAAGTCCAAGTTCCTCCCCCCTCACTCCAGGTCCAGGAAGGTGAGCATCCAAACAGACTGGATCCCAAAAATCCAGTATATGCAGAGGAAACCAGTCCCAGTGTCATTGTCAATGGCTTCTCGGAAAGACTGCAGGCCAGCCACATTCAGAAAATCCAACCACATTCAGAGAATCTGGTTGGATCACATGCTCTTTCAGTCACGGTCCATCTGGCCTTGGTAAACTCTCATTAGATCCGACCCCTTGTATCAGTGGGTGATAGTATCCCTCGCAGTCCTTCGTCATTTTCTTCCTCCTTTTGCTCCTCGTTTGGAACTTGGGGGGCTCAGTTCGGTGCTCCAACGCGGGCCTCCATCTGTATCGTCATCCAACGCCAGGTGAGGGATCTATGGTGATAAGCAAAATATTCATCAGTATGGTCACGGGCCAAGGCTGGTTCAGGCACCCCCTCCTCTGTCCAGAGAACAATCTGGGGATCTCTCCTTGGACCTGGGATCCCATATATAATCAAGTTTCCTGTAAACTCTAATATGACTCCCTTAGTTGAAATATATTAAAAAATGGGGTACTGATCTGAACAGAGAATTCACAACAGATGAACTTCGAATGGCCAGAAGACACTTAAGGTCATGCTCAACCTCCTTAGCGATCAGGGAAATGCAAATCAAAACCACTTTGAGATACCATCTTACACCTGTCAGAATAGCTAAAGTTAAAAACACCAATGATAGCCTATGCTGGAGGGGATGTGGAATGAGGGGAACACTCATCCATTGTTGGTGGGAATGCAAACTTGTGCAGCCACTTTGGAAATCAGTGTGGCGGTTTCTCAGGAAACTGGGAGTCAACCTCCCTCAGGACCCAGCAATTCCTCTCTTGGGAATATACCCTAGAGATGCCCAAACATACTACAAAAGCGTTTGTTCAACTATGTTCATAGCAGCACTATTTGTAATAGCCAGAACCTGGAAACAGCCTAGGTGCCCCTCAATAGAAGAATGGTTAAAAAAGGTGTGGAACATATACACATTAGAGTTTTACTCAGCGGTAAAAAATAATGACATCTTGAATTTTGCATGCAAATGGATGGACATAGAAAACGCTTTACTGAGTGAGGTAAGCCAGACCCAAAAAGAGGAACACGGTATGTATTCACTCATAAGTGGATTCTAACCATAATTAAAGGTCTTTGAGCCTATTATTCGTGATCCTAGAGAAGCTAAATAAGAAGACGAACCTGATGAAGATTATTTACCTATCCGCCAGGAGGTAGGAAATAGTCAAGAGTCCCAGGTAACCTTGGGTGCATGGGGGGGGGGGGTGGTGGGAGGGTTGTTGGAAGGGGAGAGGGTTAGAGAGAAGGGAGTAGGGGAGGAATGGAGAAAGCTCGGTTGACCGGGATGGGGGGAAGGGAGGAAGGATGAATGTGGGATCAGGGAAGAATATATTTCAACTAAGGGAGTCATATTATTACATCTTTACTGCAGTTCCTTGCCTCCCCACCCCACCACGATCTCTCTCCTTGTATCTACTTCTTCTCCTTTCTCTCTAGAAAAGAGCAGGATTTCCAAGGATTTCAAGTTATAATAAAAATAGTAACACGACCTTATATTAAGACTCAATGAGGCAACCCAATAGTAGGGAAAAGGTTGTAAACCCAGGCAAAAGAGTCATACACAGCACCCACTCCCTCTGTTAGTTTTTATTTCCAGACTAAATTTGTCACACTAAAATCTGAACATTTCAACTTTATGAAAGAACTTTGGAGACATTTTGGGACCAATGCAAGGAACAGTTGATATTTCTATTAATTGTTTTAATGTGTGGTGAACAGTATGAAAATTAAGAAGACTTGGGAAAATATTGAGTTAAGCATTTTAAGGCCACTCTAGATATTTGTAATAGGATTTTCTTAAAATGGAACACTATAAAAAATTGAATCGTCTTTGTCATAACCAATAATACTTATTTGTAGATTTCCTATAATCAAAGGGTATCACTAGATAATATTCACATTTGAATCCCATCTTATTTACCATTTCTTAGTATCTGATTTCAATACATAAACTAGTAAACTTATGGAAGTGTTTCATCTACTTGCAAATATTGTAATTCTTCACATATTTAAAATAAAACTAAAAGTGATTTAATCAAGCCAGTAAATAAAATATTACATAGGTGTTGGCATACAAAAGAGTTCCACAATAGCCTGAAATGAAGTATAACAAAAATTTAGTCATCTGGGGATAAACTCACAGAAAGAGTAGCCTTCCACAGTCCTCTGCGAGCAGTGGGAACTAGAACTGGGTCCAGCAGCCAAGAGGCCCACACATGCTATTTTCTGCATTGATAGTACATAAGACCACACTCAAAGTGGGCCAGTATCTTAAAGACTATTGGCTGAAGGAGTTCCCACAGCACCTCTCCCTTTTTGTCTAAATAAGAGAGTTCTAAGCCTAATAACAAAACTATATACAATAAGAACAAATATCAAGTATTGTCCACAGAAGAGACAAAAATATACATAAAAACAAGAATTATAACCAGCATGAACACCATCAAACAAAAAACATATGATAAATGTTTCAATAGTTATTCTATCCTAAGGAGTCTAAGTCTTATATTAAAAATGGCTTGGCTAAGTCATGAGAGGAAAGTAACTATGACTGTTTCAACCCCACCAAAGACCTGAGAAGGGAAATAATATTACTTGAGTAAATAGAAAGTGTAATCAAGCAGTTTCCAAAAGATGCAAGAAATGACAGAGACAACTGGCTACCTGGGCAATCTCCCAAAGTCTCATTTGCAATGTTGGGGCAATCAACTTTGGCTAAGGCCTAGAGTAACTGACAGACCATTTTCAGACACAGGAAAATTTGAAAAACCATCTACCCTGTCTTGGCAAGGTTTACCAGTCTTTTTGCTTGCATTCTGCTTATCTAGTCTGAACACAATACATTTTGTCAGTGGTTGAGACAGGGACAGTTCTTGCCCAAAGGCCAATTTTGCCAAGAAGTAAACAAGCTCCAAGTAGAGTGTCTTCAGTGCCCAACATTCTCTCAGGAATAGATGAGTGCTGCCACGATCAATGATGTCTCATGTCAGCAGAATCCTAAGTTATTTAAATGCCATATTCTACAGTTTTTTGAAGTACTGGAAAATTAACTATCTCCCGAATGCAATCACTATGCATCTAAAGAATCTGACTAGTCTAAATACAAGTATGACAAGCATGAAAGATTATTGACTGTAATTCTTAATATCTATATAGCTTAAAGACTAAAGCTTCATATTAAAAAATTAAAGTCTTTAAACAAATGTACAGCAAATAAAGACAATGGCCTAAAAATATAAACAATATATTAGTATCTTGATCAGAGGTGAAAATGTATACTACAGTATGATAAATATATCCCTAAATTACATCAATATACAAAATAGGATAAGCAGAGATAGAAACATGCATACATACAATATAACAAAATAACTTTGCATAGGTACACAAATATCATAAACAGAAATAGGAGAATATTCAATATAAAAAATATAATATGAATTTATATCAATATAGAAGAATCTATACCAGTGTAAATTGTCTATAAATAATAGCTCATAAGTAATCTTACCATTACTCACTATTATTAGTGTGAGTAACCTCACACTAATATACCTATTATCTCAACCCATCCATTCTATTTTTGTTTTTTTTCAAGAGAGATCCCTGAACCTATTTCATTTCCACCCCCAACTCTATCCCAGTTATAACCAACCCCTAATAATGTCCCTATCCCTGAGGAAAACTTCATTAGGAGAGAGGACATCATTTTCTAGAATTACTTCCAGCTTTCATGGGGGTGATGTTATTTCTATGGGATCATGAAGAAACTAAAATGATGGTTACATTTCAAGGTTACTGTCTGGTGTAATTGCAGATAATCTCTAAGTAGTTGGTTGGGATTTTATGGATTTTTTATTTGAAGTTTTAACTAGAACATTGTAAGAAGGTACATCATGTTAACTAGCCAAGTTGGAATCATCTTGAGAGTTTTGATTTAAATCAATCTTAAAGTGATGTTATCAGCATAATGCATCATATCAACAAGGTAGAATTATTGCTCTGGGGCACCATCTTCTTTCTGGAAACTTCAAAGATTACTGCAGGAAATTTATTGTTTATTGTGGAAAACTTAAACATTATTCACATAGACATATATTCAATGAAATGTACCATAGACACAAAAATAGGTATGGGGAGAAACAAAAATTTTTGAAAGCAGAGTTTTGATAATAGTCATACCTAAATTTTATCTTAATTTTCATGTCATCCATAAACTTTTTTTCCCATAGAAACAAGAGTGAAACCCCTTCCCAAGCATAGCACATCTCCTGGTTTCCATTCTGAGGTCAACACATCCTTGAAATACACTGACTGATTTAATTCAGAAGTTTTTCCTATTATCCAAAGTGTCTCTGCTGCCATTGTTCCTTTCTCATTAGCATTAAGAAAATTCAAGGTTAATAAATCATTATACAATCTATTACTGGGAGTATTTTTCATCCCTTTCTGTTTGTTTAACATATCTAAAATAGTTCAATTTGATCTTTCTATAACGACTGACCTGTAGGATTGTGTGCTATACCTGCAATATATTTTAAATTATAATAAGCAAAACACTTTCATTTTCTTAAAAACATATGCTGAACCGTTGTCTGTCTTTATTTATGTAGGCCATAACTTCTAATAAATGTGTGATGGCCCAATCAGTATCTCCCAAACTCAAAGCAGTTGCCCATTGAAAACCTGAAGAGGAGTCAATGGTGTGGTGTATACATTTTAATTTTCCAAATTCTACAAAGTGAAACACATTCATCTGCTATATTTAATTACTTTGAGTACTTTTTGGGTTACTTCATGCAGGTAAGGTGTTTGGTTATATAAAGAACAAAGAGGACATCTCCTTATAATAGAAAAGTTCTTTTTTAAACCTTTATTATTTAAAACATGATATTTTATTGAAATTCTGAGGCTTTCAGCACATTTCCAATCAATAATTGATCAATTTATGTATTACCTTTTGCTAGAGGACCTGGCAGATGCATGTGAGAACAGATGTATGTGGTATATATGGGACAAAACCTATTCATGATTATATCTTGAAATTGAGTAAATAATGAAGTCAATTCTGTACCATCTGGTATAAATTTAGTGGTTTCAATATGCAAAACAACTCTTTCTGTGTATTACAAATCAGCAACTATATTGAGAGGCTCTTTAAAATCCCTTAGTACCATGAGAATAGCATATAATTTTGACTTTGGACAAAATCATAAGGGCTTTGTTACACTTTACTTAAATCTTCTGATTTAACCTGGCTTTTCTGATTTATTAGCATCAGTTGCAATAGGAGTCCTATTCTACCACAATTGAAACATTTGGTATTATAATGTCTATTCATACTTTTGCAAATTATTTCTCCTACCCAAGCTTCAGTGTTATAGTCAAGTGACATTACATTGATAGTGTACAGGATCCATTCATCCATTGGTGCTGATCTGACCTTTAAAGGCCCAAGTAGCTTTTGCATTTTAAGATGGCATTTTCAAATGCCAGATTCAAGAAGTAATCATATAGCTTTTGGGTATGTTACCCCACTTGTGTAGCATTAGCTAATTTTTGTAAAAAGTCACTAAAGGGTTATATGACCTTAGTATATAATTCAATTCTTCTTTGTAATTCTTGAATCCTGTCCCAAGCATTCATGGCTACTGTATGGCATAGAGACAAGGTGTGTTCATTGTAAATAGCTTGACTCTGTGGATCAGGATAATGACCCTCACCAAGAATTTGATCTTGGGAAACCTCGAATCCTTTGACTCTTCTTTGCTATTCTAGGGCTTTAGCCTCCTCTCTCCAATAGCACTTCCACTGTAACTTTGGCCCCCATCTTCTAGCACTTTTGAAACTAATTGAAGTCAATCATGTGGAGTAATATTATTGCTTGAAGCCCATGTTTTTACCATATCCCTAATAAATGGTGAATTTATTTATTATGTCATAAGATACTACTGCCTGTTTAATTTCTTTTAGATCTTTCACACCTACAGGTTTCCATTTACATTCTTTGTATCCATTTGGGTATTGAGTATTTGCTGGCTTTCAAAGGTAATAACAGGATAAGTAACTAAAGTTCTTGTAAGTCATCTCTGACTCTGAGAGGTACTGGCAATGTTAAATGTTTTGCTTGTACATCCTCTCCTTGCTTATCAATTCTGACAAGTTACTCAATCTATTCAAATCTTTTTACTACTGTCTTTTGTAAAGCTTGAGTCTCTCGACCTGTAAATATTTCTAATGATTTCATCAAATCAATTAGTTTCTGGTTCTCATTCTGCACATTTGATTCCAAGATTTTAAATTTTTCCATTAATGATATTCTCATCCTTAGATATTATTTGGATGGCATATATATTGCCTTCCTGGAGAGATAATCTATCTGTTAGTTTATCATAACTTTTAAACAGATTTTGATTGTCAATTTCAACAGTATGAATCCTTTCATATAATATATCAGTACCCTTTTGTAAAGTTTCATAACCCATTGACATGGATTGAATTTTGCCTGTAATATTAAGGTTATCATTTTCAGTAGTATGAATCCTTTCAGCTAAAGACTGTATCCTTCCTACAAGTTTCTCATTCTTAACTCTGTTATCAAACTATTTCTTTAAGGATATAATATGAAAATAAAGGTAATAGCTACCATGACCACAAAAATATATGTACAGGGTAGTCCATACAGCTCTTGTAGAATTCTATCCATAGTAGAAACAAAAAGAGATATTAAAATTCTGGGTGGTAATATTGTCTGCAATTATCTTGAGTTGGTTTATAATTTTGAAATTCAATTATTTATTTATTAATCAAATAAATTAATCAAATAATTTATTTATTATCAAATTGATAATATTATAATCAATTATTGATTATAATAAATCAATTTATTTATTAATTAATTTATAATTAATCAAATTAATTTATTAATCAAATTAACTTACCTCTGTTAAAACTTTTAGAAAATTGTTGTAGGTGTAATAATCTTGATTGGCCAGCAGGTGTTTCAGTTGTGGGAGTAAGGCAGGTCTCAGGTTCCTGAATTACCTGAGACTTAGAAAAGCTAACAAATTCAGCTAATTACTTAAGAGCAGCACATCCTCACATGGAGCTTTGAGCTGAGCAGAATATCAAGGACCCCAGAGCTCACAGGCAGTTGTGAGCCAAAAGGTTACTGGTCGAAACTTGGGCCAGGGACTTATGGATCTGAACTGGGAATGTAAGCCTGTGTTCCAGTTACAGTATTAGACCCTGCTTCCAGAGTCAGAGCTTAGCCTGGTCAGAGAAGCCATGGAAGGATTGTAGCAGAAAGCAACAGGTAGCAGTAGGAGGGACCAAGCCAGGTAAGCATGGGCCAGTGGGAAATTGACAAATTGCCATGGCAGGCCTGCAAGCCAAAACTTGTGCAGCTGCCCAGAGGAGTAGTGATGTGGGCATCCCCTCTGTGTGCTGTGATTACCATAAATGAATAAAGAAACTGCCTTGGGCTATTGATAGAGCAGAGCTTAGGTAAACAGAAAAGATGGAACTAAATACTGGGAAGAAGAGGGGCGGAAACAGAGAAACACCATGCAGTTGCCAGAGACAGACACTGAAAATTTTACCTGGTAAGTCACTACCACGCGGCGATACACAGATTAATAGAAACGGGTTAAATTAATATAAAAGTTAGCCAATAAGAAGCTAGAGCTAATGGGTCAAGCAGTGTTTTAATGAATATGATTTCTGTGTGATTATTTCAGTTCTGGGCATCTGGAACAAATAAGTGGCCTTCCTGTTTCAAGGTAGATCAGCTGCAGAGGGGTAGTTGAGCTGTGTAGGGTGGGAGAAGGCTGTGGGGACCTGGGCAGTGCCCAGTAGTGGCATGAATTCAGACCACATTGGTCGCCAATTTTTTGGCATACAAAAGAGTTCCATCCAGCCCAGGATGGAGTATAACAAAGGTATATTTATCTGGGGATAAACTCACATAAAGAATAACCATCCACAGTCCTCTATGAGTGCTGGAAACTGGAATCAAATTCCTCAGTCAAGAGGACACCGCATGCTTTTTGTCTGCATTTATACTACATTAAATTATGTCCAAGGTGAACCAATATCTTAAAGGCTATTGATTGCAGGAGTTCCCACAGCACATAGGAAATTTATTGATGAAATCAGGTGCCAAGATTCTGGGTATAAATGAAAAGAAAGTACAGAGCAAGTAAGTTAGTTTCTAATGTGAAGATGTATCTAATCTGAAACATCAAGAGTATCTTGCATTGATATTTAAGTAGCTCTATGGGGACATTGGACCAGGAAATAGGGCACTGTCATGAGTTGGTAGACTGAAGGCTCACCACAAGGAATTTTAAAGTCTGTTAATTACATTGGTGGTTCAATTGAAGAGATGATTAACTGATTAAATGATGAGCGAAAGAAAATTACTATTCTCAACTATGAAAGAATCTTGGCTTACTCAACAAGGCACCTGTGATAATGACCTTAAACATCAGTGTCCACACATTTGTACCTGATATGAGCTGGCACAAAGAAGAAACTCTCCAGCAAAAATTGCTATGTTCTTTTGTCTTTGTATCCCTAAAATATTGGCTGCAAAATATGTACTTTTAGAGTTATCTTGTATTCCAATGTGTGATCAGGTTTGTGGGTTAATGTTGGTTGTTGGAAAATGGCTGTTATTTTATCGAAATATGACATTACAAATTTTAGTGACAGGCATTCAAATGGGTAAGATTATTTCTTTTGGATTGCTTTAGAGATTCCAAAAATTATTTTATTCTTAAACACCTTCATCTGAGAATGTATTGAACTGTAATGAGGCAGATTGGCACTCCTTGGATTACATTCAAAGAGCAGGAGTGAGGACAGCTTTGGTGTTGTCTTGCTTACTATTGGCCAGCAGGAAACTGAAATTGGAAATTAACTCTTGCTAAAACTATTGAAATTCTAAGTCAAATGTTAATACAAAGAGAATCACCCTAAGTTGATCTGATGTTCAATTGAAAAATGATCTTTTATATTGAGGTCTTTGATCCATTTGGACTCAAGTTTTGTGCATGAATCTATTTTCATTCTTCTACATGTTGATATCCAGTTATGTCAGCACCATTTGTTAAATATGCTTTTTTCCATTTGATTTTTTTTGCTTCTTTGTCAAAAATCAAGTGTTCAAATGTGTGTGGATTAATATTCAGGTCTTTGGTATTTAATGATATAACAAGTATGGTTGAATGAAAAGTGGTCCAGAAAATCTCTCTTTCTATAATGGAGTTCTTATTAACTCAACTGTTCCTCAGCAACTATCCATGTGTTCCAGCAGCTCTTAAATTAATTATAATGGTAACCTTGATAAAAAAAAAACTTTAAAGCTATACTAGCTTCAAACATACAAGGGTAGAGAATTGCCCAAGAGGACTCTCTTCTCTTCTTTCTATCTCGTTCTTGGCTGGAGCATATCAACTGATGTACTTCACAGTTTACCTTTTAGGAGAAATTTCTTTAAAACAAATTTATATTTTATTCTAATTATGAAACCTTGGGTTCTACAAATAACACATTCCAGTAGAAATAAAGTAAAGCAAGCTCAATGAATAGTCTCTGCGATGGTCTGACAAAGGTTGTAATCTATCTCATTCTCATGATGGGATTTTATATTGAAGTATGAACCATGTTACTGATATGACCTGCATTGTCTCGTACAGTAGGTATTGTTCCTGACAGGAAGGAAGAAGAAGTTAGAGTTTCCTTCTTGGTAAGTCTCATGAGAATGAGAATGTATAGATAGAAATACCTCTGGGTGGATCTACAAAAAAAGGAAGAAAGAAAGAAAGAAAGAAAAAGGAAAAGAAAAAAAAAACAGGAAAAAAATCATAGTTAAAATGAATAAGAAATTTTAGTCTATCCCAGCCCTCTCCCTTTTTGGCCGAAGGGTTTGTTTACTTTACACTGGCCTTGGTGACAGGACAAAGATCTGCTCTGATTTCAGATCTCCTTGTGAGTGATGTCTTCCTCCTACATGGTATTTTCCTCATTGACTTAAGTTACATCAAAATTAATTTTCAAAAGTCATGGTTTAAAAGTAATATCAAAAGTTTCTTTCACATTGCCAAGTTGGAAAGGAGATCCTCTCAAGGGCTCACAATGACTCACAGTAGGAAACCTATGTGATGTGACTAAACCTGAAGCACAGCTCAGAGGAACTGGTATTGCCCAAAGGACCATGCTCATGCTCAGATTCTAGCAGCTTTGCTCATATCCTGAGCCTTGTTGGAAATAAAGATGAATGCTTTTCAAAAACAAACCTTCAATCTTTGCTCCACATCCAACTGTTCTTTGCTTCTTCAGATTTCTTTCCTACCCCTGATCTTTGCATTTGTTTGTTTAAATAATAATAATAAAAATAAAATAACACCAATAATAAACATGTAACAAACCTCAGCTATAACATGAGGGCCAGCTTGTCGGGATTTCTGTTTCTGCCCGATATCCCACAACCGGCAAGTCACAAAGAAAATCACACACAGGACTCCATAAGATTATAAAACTGATTGGCCCATTAGGTCAGGCTACTTATTAGCTCTTATAACTTATTTTACCCCATTATCCTTATCAACGTTAGCCACATGGCTCAGTACTTTTTTCAGTGGGGCAGCTTACATCTTTCCTCTCCAGTGGTCTGGCAGAACTGCGGAGGGAGCTTCCTGTTTTCCCAGAATACTCCCAGTCTCTTTGCTCCACCCCTACTTCCTGTCTGTCTTTCCTGCCTATACTGCCTGCCTGGCCAATCAGCGTTTTACTAAAATATGATTGACAGAATACAGACAATTGTCCCGCACCACTCAGCAATGTTTTTGAGTGCCAAGAAGTGACCATTAACCTAGAAAATCATTATAGTTTCTAGTTGTTTAATGTTGGAACTTACAAACCTCCTTTTAGCTTCCCCCAGGTCCCAGGAGTACTGAGTTGAGCTCCCAAAGCCCAGTTGAAGAGTGGGAGGAGTGAGAATATGAACAAAGAGGTCAAGACCATGATGGAGATACCCACTGAAACAGCTTACCTGGGCTAATGGGAACTCACCAACTCCAGCTGGACAAGGAAGGAACCAGCATAGGTTCAAACTAGGCCCTCAGAATGTGGGTGACAGTTGCATGGCTGGGGCAGATAGCTGACCACTAGCAGTGGGACCAGCATTTATTCCTACTGCTTGTACCGGCTTGTTGGGAACCGATTCTCTTTGGATGGATACCTTGCTCAGCCTAGATATAGTCGGGAGGGCCTTGGTCCTTCCTCAAAGCAGTGTGCCTTACCCTCTCTGAGGGGTGGATGTGGGGTGGGGTTGGGGGGGAAGGTAGAGGGTACAAGAGGAAGGGAGGTAGTAGGAACTGTAATTGGTATGTAAAATGAAAATGGATAGTATTTTTGTTTTTTGCTTTTTTAAAAATAAAAGAAAAATAGAAAAAAAGAAAAAGGGACTCTGGTAATTTGTGTCTGACTCAGAGAAAAAGTGGCTGAGTGGTCACATAAGGGTATTATCCACATTCTGGTGGCCCATGCTTAAGACCAGGAACCACAAATACATTTTTAACTTATAGAAATTTTGTTAACCTCAAGGGGATATATAAAATAACTTTGATGAAGTATTTATACATGATGCAGCCTTGCCTTCTACAAAAGGTATGTTTTATATAGGTTAAAAAAATACGAACTTTGGGATTGGAGCTATGGATCATTTGGCAAAGCACTTACCTAGCATGTGTGAGGCACTAGAATCAATACCATTGCAACTCAAACAATACATAAACACAAGTTTCAGCCAAAACGAAGGATTACCAGATTGAAATCTATAGTGTTTATTGCGTCTAGGGGATAGGTAGATTATTATCATGCTATTTTTTTTTTGTATCAGTAGGTCATTCACTAGGAGTTACATTAGATATTTGTTGTTAAGGGGAAATATTGCCCATTAGCCTTTCTTTCTACTTTTACAGGTGACTAAATTTGTACTTTGTAAAGGGAAAGAAAATGATCTAAAAGTAATGGAGAAGCAAAGACTTGAATTATGTGATTGATATCATTTACTCCTAACATAATCAGCATAGTTAATTTTATACAAAAACAAATCCTGCCTTTCCTTTCCTAGTCCCCTGAAGTTTCTTTCCCACAATTAGACAGACCAAGGTTTGGATGAATTTTAACACCCTGTTTTTAGGGGGAAGAAACCATAAACTTGGCAAGCAACTGTAAATAGATTCTTTTTAAAATGTTCTGATGATATTCTTGATATCATCAGATAGCTTAAATAACAATTGATAGCTTAAATAACTCCATGCTCATTTTTTTGAGAGATGATTAGAGATGGAAAAAAATGTCCTTGTCTGATTTTTCTGATTTAGAAGCTAAGGTTCTTAGCGCAATGGAAGGGGTTTTAAAGAAAGTAAGGTTTTTGAATGAATATGGTCATTTCTAGGAAATGTTTTTTAACTCACCAAAGCTCAGAGGAGTGTGGAGCAGGTGTCAAGCTTAAAAGAATCAAGACAATGTTGGAGGCCTCGTAGGATTCCTCATCATAGACTCTACTGTGTTTTGTTCCACTGGCATGTGAGGGAGAAGCAGAACCCCTGAAGTGCTTGGGAATCTAAGAACTGAGAGAAGTACTCTTTGGTTCTCTACTGCAACCAGAAAGGAAGTAAGATCCCCATGTGCAGTAGTCATGTGACAGTTCAGGCAGATCCATGGATTCCTTGTCCAAGCTGTCATGAGGTCTGGGAAATTGTTTCATGCTCTCGAAAGAACACTAATGTAGTATGAGGACCCATGGCTAACAAAAAATAAGATAACAAGGACCTTCAAAATTATTAAAAGCTCAATGGAGTGATGGTTTCCTGTGTGGATAAAAATAGAGTTGGTGGATACCTAAGCCCATAATCAAATGTAATTTCTTTTTTAAATTTGATTTTATTAAGATTTTTCATTTATTTTACATACTGATCACAGTTTTCCCTCCCTCCTCTACATCTTTATATCATCACACTATGTATGATCTCAAAAGCTTGTATATAAGGCTAAGTCTAGCAGCAGCATAGAATAAATATGAATTTATCTTGAATGTATGTATGACTTTCCTGGTATATTATAGTTTAAGATTAAATATAATAAGGGAAAGAGTAACTATTTTTAACTTGGATTTGGCCAGGTTTTAGTCTATACTCCATTCCTGTATGTGATATCCTCTTAGATGTATATAAAACCCAAGATATGAGCGAATCAGGTAACATTATCTAGGTAACATAAGTAGTGTTATGTAATGGTTAAGAAAGTGGTTTTTGTTTGTTAGTCAGATAAAATTTGGCTCTCCGCCTGTCATCTGATATTCATAAAAAGTGTAATGAATAATGTGATGTGATAGAGAGTAGTGCCAATCTGTTGAGAATTTCAGTTTGTATAGCTAATATATTTGAGGCAAAGTTCTAATTCAGCGTACATCATGTTTACATTAAAACTAGGATGACTGTGTAAGTCGTTATTTCATAATTAACAAAACTATAGAATAAAATGAAGTCAGTTAATACTTATCTTGGGATGACAGCCTTGCGTCATGTCTTACGGTTACCCTAACTCTGTGTGACCTAAAGCACACAGATCATATCTGTTTTGATCACTTCTGTTGCCTGGTGTCATCACTTGATCCTGAATATGTCTCTATTATTAGATTTGGCTTGCTCGAATGGTCTTCATATGCATGAAATGAAATGGGGTCACCCGAGCTTCTGGAGAATCTCCATCGCCAATTATTTATATGATCTTAGCCAAATCATAGACCTACTCTGAGTCTTGGGTTAAGGGGACATTATATCAATTTTCCCTTCAGTAACCCTGATTCTATTGTTTTTTGTTCACCCCCATGTCTTCAGTGTTGTTGGCAATGTTGCTTTCCCAAATCTCAGTATAGTCTTCATCTCCTGGCTCACTGACTTCTTCTCAATTAAACCTCACCACCCTTCTGGTCTCCAGTCTCATCTGCTATGAAACATCAATACTAATACACTTTTCTCTTTTATTAGCTTCTAGGCATGTTATGAAAATTTCTTAAAATATAAGTATTTGTATATAGAAGGAAATGTTCTAAAACTTTACCATTTTTAGTAATCAAACCAAAGAAACTTCAGCCATCAAATTCTAGTGCAATCTCCTTTATTGAATATGATAACGTCATTGTGTAGCTCTCAGGGTTCTTGTGGGAATTAATGCATGAAAATGCCATTTTGCCTAATAATAATGTCAAAAACATAACTCTGAAAAGGTCCACCTTCGTTGTAAAACTCAAGCAGAGGATTGATACATTATCTTTTAAGAATTCCAAAATGCTTGTGATTTTGCATTGTATAATATCTCTGACAAGATAGAAGAAAGTATTTCGGTTTAAGTACACAGGTGTGATCTAATCCCAGCATGCTGCTCCTGAACTCATGCTTGTTTTGGGTAAAGGTCACCAAGAAATGCTCCTTCTGAAACTTCAGATATTAGAAGAAACTATGGCAATATTGGGGTGAGTGACCTTTGTGCTGATCACTCTGTCAAGAATCCATAAATATGGGCACAGGAGAAGAGACTTTTGTATTCACACATTTCCAGAACAAAATTCAATGTTTGGAATTATTATCAGCTGTATTTTATGTGACAAATGAAGGCTCCGAGACATCAATATTTACAGCCGTTGATATCTTACTGTCTTGATAGCAAGAACCCTCTCCTCCCTTCCATTCAGCCTCAGATAAATTTAAAAGGCAAGTCCCACATACCATTGAGATTGCATTCTGACTTGCTCACTCCTCACTACCCTTTGTTTGTACTGCTGTTTATTAGGGGAAACCATCTGCAAGTTAATAATAACATAATTCAAAGTAATAATTACATTTTTTCTCAATAGTTGTGGGAAAACACAGGGCTGAATAATGAGATAAAGATGAGCGTCTCAGTCTTAACAGGACATTAATCAATATATTAACTGTGTGGGCAAGCTGATTTGAGGCTGTTATCGTTTAATTTGTCTCAAAATCATTATTTTTAGTGTATTGCATAATTTACTTTAAAATGTGTTGAACTGATTATAAGTGAGCATTAGATTGCAAAA
This sequence comes from Myodes glareolus, assembly GCF_982192425.1. Lineage (NCBI taxonomy): Eukaryota > Metazoa > Chordata > Mammalia > Rodentia > Cricetidae > Myodes > Myodes glareolus. The sequence continues at coordinate 39,763,994 of NC_142046.1, read as the reverse complement.
GAATAGATGCTACTCCTTAGTATGTCGTGACTTATCCATTTTTTAGAGCACACAGTATAAAATCAATATTCCAGAAGCTTTGAAAGTTCACAGCTGTATTCATATAAAGCTGAATTAGCTATACAACCTCTCAACCTAATTTCTTAATAGTAGTAACAGAAACTGTATCTTCTCATAATCCCGACTTCCAATATGTATTTATAGCATATTGTCACTTTAAAATATTTCAGAATGAATGTTTAAATGCCATTGCACTTCCAATAAATAATAATAATTTCCAAACCCAAGAGCTTTTGACCAGTTTTAGATGACAGAAATTCAGTTCTAAACAGTAGATCTCCACATATCAGTCTTTAGGTATTTGGATGCTAAAAGCCATGCAAAGCGTTCAACTACACATCTCAAATACATTTCTGTAATCACTCTCACAGCACTCCCAACATAAACATTTCTTGACTCCCTCATGATCTAGGCACAGACACGGGAAAAGTGTATGTATATATGTCTGTGTGTGGTCTATCTATCTATGTATCTATGTATCTATCTATCTATCTATTGATCATTTATTTATTACATAGAGGTGAACTGTCAATTTCAACCTAAATTTTTGGAGTATTTTTGATTTAGTAGTAAAGTAGATTTCTACACAAGAACAAAATAACCAATATTCTAAGGAAAATGAGGTAATGAGGAAGGAAAAGAGCATACTGACAAACATCGTGAAGAAAAATAGAGGAGAAAAGAAAAAAGAGAAAGAGGATAGCAGGAAGAAAGAAAACAGAGGAGAGGAAAAAATGAACAGAACTTTTGAGATTGAGGTTTCATCTGTGGATAGGCTATGTAAGAATTTGAGAACACTAAGAAACTCAGGAGAACTTAATAGAAGGAAAAGTGTCACTGGGAGAAGTTGAAAGACAACAGTAAGCCAGATCCTGTGGAGACAAGACAAGTGAAGATTTCCTTGTGATGGGATGTGTCTACTATTTTCTTTCTTCATTTGTTTATTCATTCATTCATTCATTCATTCATTCATTCATCTCAGTATTGTTTTTCTGGGCTTTTTATTTCTGTGTATTATTTTGTTCTTAAAAACATTCTTCTTTGCATCTTATGTACAGTTATCTGCTGGATTTTGTTCACAATGCTTTGTGGCTCTTTTGCTCCATTCTTTAGTGGTAAATAATGCATAAAGACACTGATGAAGGCCATGCTGGTGTCCATGATCTATGATGCCTCCAGGATCCACGTTGATATCCATGATAAAGTTTGCTGCCCGAGACCCCCTTGATACCCATGGTCAAGTGTTGCTGCCAGAGGCCGTGTTGATGTCCATTACCCATACTGCCACTGGAAACCATATTGAGATATTGTTTTCCCTGCTGCTGCTCCTGGGGGACATATTGATGTCTGTGATCTGCTCTGCCCCTAGAAACCATGTGGATGTCTGTGATCTGTCCTGCTGCTCGCTGTCATAGGTAAGGAAACTTCTTTTGTAGTGATGACTGAAGACTCATAACTAAGAAGGAGAGATGTTGAGGGCTCCTACAACAACCTCTCCCACTCCACCCTCCAAAAAAGAAACAGACCAGACAGGAAGCTATTGAAGAGAGTCCTTAAAATCTGTAATAAACATGCTGAAGTGTGGCTCTTTACATTTGATGGTTTCTGGCAGGGGTGGGGCGGAGGAAGGACTCAGTTTTCTTTTAGGGTCTGGCCAACGTAAGTTTGACTATGCTCCAGTGAGTATAAATGAGCAACACAAATTGGACTTGGTGCACTTTTCTTTTGGGGGGAGCTTGTGGTGGTGCAAGAGTGGGAACGTGGACCTGGGAGGAATGGGAAGCAAATGTGATCAGGGTGCACTGTATGAAATTCCCAAATGATTAATAAAGATAGTATGTTGTGGGGAGAAAGACACGTCTGATATATTCTTGTTGCTTAGTACCTGGCCAATATTTGCAACCTAACTTACTATGCATGACTCTCCAGCAGATATCAATGTTTCTTCACACTATCATCTTTTCACTGTGCCCAGCATGGCACTTTAAAACCATCAACCTTTTCTTAAAGATTCTTATGGGTAAAATCGTATATACAACTCTTCCTTCTAGTCTCCCCTCTTAATATGAAATGAGTGAAAACAATACCAGACCCCAGGAATTGCTCTGGGATTTGTAGATGTAGAAGTGAAAGAATCAAAATAACAGCCTCTGGCCACTTGTGGGAAACGTGCATAATACTAAGCAAGAAGAATTTGAGAAATTAATTACTAAAGAATAAAACTAAAGTCTTTTGAATTATGAATAAAAGATTTTTAAGTAAGTGAACTCTGACTGAGGTTATGGGGGAGAAAAAAGATTTAGAGCAGAAGGAAACAGGCAGAGGGCACCAGCCAGGAGGAGACCCAGGATCAGCAGGAGTGTGGTCATGTTCAGGAAATGGCAGCAGCTGCAGTGTGGTAGAAATGAGGTCTGAGTATAGAAGGGCATGAGGTCATGGAGGATGCTGTACGGATGTTGCTTTCACCCTGAGGAAACTGGGAAACTCTTGATCTGGTCTCAGGCTGATCAATGGTATGATTTCATTGCTGCAGAATACCTGGGATTAAAAGGGGATGTTTAAAAGATGAGGCTGGTTAAGTGTGTTAAATAAATGTTGCTGGTTGATCAATAAAATGAGGCCATGTAAGCCCCGATAGGTAATCCATTACTTACTAGTCAATTGGGAAGGATGATTTGAATGAAACATCTGCACCAATTAGCTTCTGCAACTCTGGTTCATGCCACACCCAAAAGCAACAGAACTTGGGGAAAACAGTTGGCTTACAGCTTACAGACCGTCCTCTAGGGATAGCCAAGGCAGGAAGCTGGAACAAGAACTAAAGCCGGGATAATAGGAGCTGTTTACTGACATGTTCCCTTTGGCTTGCTCAGTTTTCTCCCCTCTGAGGTTCAGGACATCCCTTCAGGAACAGCACAGCCACGGTTGGCGGGGTTCTCCTACATTTGTTAGCAATCAAGAAAATGACCCATAAGCCAGTCAGATGGAGGCGATTCCTCAACTGAAGTTTCCTCTTCCCAGGAATGGCAAGGTTTGTGTAGAGTTGATTAACTCAAATGAGTACATTTTAGTGGAATGGTTTTAAGCAAAATGAGAACTAGAATAAGTGAATGTGCACACTGACCACAGGGATTTATTATTCAGGAGAAAAAATAGAAAATCATAAAGAGGTGGAGTAAAAAGTGTTTATAAGATGGAAGACTCGAGGGCTTATTTCTAAGAGTATATAAGGAGAAGAAGAAATAAATGGATGAAATACAAAGGAAAAATACAGGGCTGGTACCCTACAGGCGTAGAAATATATCCCATGGTACTGTATTAGTTCAGCCTCGGATGGGAACATCATAGACAGTCCCTTCACAGTGCTGGGGTTTGGAGCAGGACATCTAGGTACAGATGCCACAGGAAAATAACTGAGGAGGTCATTTTATCATTGAAGACTCTTCGGGTTGCTTAATTTTCCCTGGTCAAATAAAATCAAGACATTTGAAGTGAGAATAGAGATTGACGAAATGACATAGAAGACCTAAGGAGGAAAAAAGAGAAGAGGTTTGAACTAATCTTCCAAGAAATTTCACCTGGTAACGACATGTAGTGCAGTTGCCAGGAAGTACAAAGGGGATGAGTCGTAGATTTCGCCAGGCTTGGAGTTCTTGGCAATTGACTATGTTAGTGTGAGCATAGTTGTTGAATTGTATTGTTTCTATCTGTTCTTTAGCAAATCCTGTCAATCAGGACTATTTGGCTTGCCTCAGACTGTAGCTTGAGTGAAAAATTAAACTTTGGTTTTGTTGAGACTGAGCTGGTGGGAGGCTGTTTGCTAGGCTAGTTAATGTTGATTAACCAAATTAAAATTGCACCTATTTCCTTATTTGGCATAAACAACAATGCGAGAGATTGCCTGTGTCTTCCCTAGCTCCTAGGTTCACCCTCCTTCTGCATGAACATGTATCACATCTTTTAACCTCTACTCTAAACACTGGACTTTAGTAGTGTCTCACACTGTGGCATTCTTCACAATAAACAATTATTGAATAAATGAATAATGGGGAATAAGAACGTGTCTCATAAGATTTAGAGCTATATTAATTCATTCTATGTTTTGTAGTTTCTTCAGAAGGAAATAGCAAATGTGGACAATGCATTTGTCTTTGTAGCAAAATGTGTGCAGGCACTTAGAGGCTTTGATGGGCATGCTTCATGCACGATGATAGAAAACGATGCTCACTCAGAGTCAGGTGCTGGGTTTTTGTTTGTTTGATTGTTTTGTTTTGTTTTGTTTTGTTTCTTGGCAGTCCACAGTGCTTTATTTCTTCAATTGGCAATGTTTCTAAACAATGCACACCTTTGTTGGGGACCTTTGAGTTGACATTTGCCTTTGCCCAAATATGCCACTGAGAACACTGGGCAATGATTTCAAAAGAAATGCTATTTTTCACATCTGTAGAAACATCACAATCAATGGGAATGTGTTGACAATGAAGATGAAATTAGCTAGAATGTCGATTCAAGAGCTTTGAGGTCAGCAAGAATCCATTGCAGGCACTGTTTAAAATATGTATCGTTTTAGCCATATTAGATGTGCTTTTAGGTAACTGAAGTTAGAGAGTTGGGATTTCAAACTGTGTGATTTTTTCCATCTGTCATATTTTCTTCATATAATAGTGCAGATAAGGACTAGAGACATAACTCAATAGCAGGGCCCTTGCCTAGTGTGCCTGAGGCCCTAGGTTCAGTCCCAGCACTTCAAAGAACAAAATACAAATAATGCAATTAGAATTATAAGTCACCAAAGACCAGAAAAGGATATTGCCAGAGATATTTAAGTCTTCACTTCTTTTTAATTCTCTACTAAACATTTGCTTCAAATTTCCGCCAGTGTGCTCCAAAAATTGTGAGGAATTATGAGTGGTAAAACACGTGTCCCAACCCGTGATCACATCATAGAGTCGCTCATTTTCTACTTCTACTTTTTTTCTGTCTCCTACCCCCTATTCCACTGCCTCCTCTCCTTTATCTGTTTCTTTCTTTTGCATTTTGTTAATCACTGACATACTTTGTAGTAATACTTGTCCTGAGGAGTAAATTTATATTCACCCCAGAGAGAGAGAGAGAACAGATCAAATAAGTGATCTCACTCAAATCCAATACAGTGGAGAACTGAGTTTCTTAGGGTTACTTACATTCCGGCAGCTGTGACCCTAAGAAGCCCGCCATCCAGCACAGGTGAAGACTCACCAGACTACAACAGTGGAGTTCCCTGCACTCCTTGGAGGCAACTAGCTACCATCCTGCTAGAGTGCCCTTTTCCCCAGAAATTCTGTATGGCATCTAGCAGCTCTGGGTGGTGGTGGTCATGAGTACAATGAACTTCCTTTTGAGTTTCATGGCCCCACTGCTTGTCTGTCAAAAGTTTGCTGCTCAATATGACAATGGCCATATCAGCACTACTCTCACAAGGTGGAATCCTGGCGCTTCTGGTTTCAAATGCTTTATCCCGAGCTTTCAGTTACACTTGCCTGAACATATACATGCTAGGCACCGGCTCATGTTGATTTTATCAGCACACCCTACCACTATTCTTCAAGTTTATACTCACTCTGGGCAAGCTGTCATTAACCCTTTCTTCAGGCAAAATTATCCAGGTAATCTAGACAAAAGTAACAACATTTACATTTAAATGTGTAAAAAGGATTCTGATATCATCTATATTAAACTACTCAGACATTTAGCAACCTTTATTTTTTTATAACTATTTGTTAAAAGATATATGCATGTATACCTCTTATTTATATAGCCAAAATGCATATTGCATTATACTTCAAAGTTTGTGAAATCCATTTTATATGTTTGCTTTAAAATAAAACAGTTTCCAGACTAAATGAATGTTGTGAATTATTGGGAATAGTAACACTTAACAATTAGGTACTTAGCAATGCTAATGTCAGAAGTCAGACAAGCTAGATGTCAAAGCCAGACTCACTCAGCTTCATACTCGCTGTGCTCTGCAAGGCTGGCGGTGGTTATACATTTAAAACTACAATATGAACGTGATGCTCAGTAGCTGGCAGAGCAACTTTGGGTATGATTCACAGGGAGGAAAAACTCAAATACCTGACATTAGAATCAAACTTTGCAGCAGACACACATCTTGAGAAGCTACCACCCTCACAACATTGGTACTCACTTCACTTTTTAAATTTCTTTCCTGTTGACACGCACAAAGGCGTCTGCTTTTAAAGGCATGATAGAAACTGTATTGTGTTCTAAAATGACGAGCGTATGTTACTAGTACAAAATAATGGGGCTTCATCGTGACATGTTCACACCACACGTGCAGACAGTAGACGCCAACCGTATTCGTTGTCCTTCACCCTGCCTCCTTTCCTCTACTCCTCCACTGCCTCATCAGTCTATTGTACAGAGTTCTCACTGCTCTAAACACGTACTAGTCTGGTGAACCATTTCGCTGAGATTTGTAGAGTATCTGATGTCGTGGTTCTCATTGCCGACTTGTCTTTGTATGATGTTGTTTCCTTTTCTTTCCAAATCTCTCATTTTTTTCATGCCAGTGTTCAACTTAGCTACTAAATTTAGAGCATGTTATTGTACATATTTCCAAGTCTGAGCCTGCGCCAGGTTTGCTTCTGATTTGTTTGTTGAAATGAGGAGAGGTTTCTCTTGCTTCTGTGATTCTGATGGTTTTGTTTGATGGCAGGTATTTTATATAAGATACTGCTGAAATAAAGGTAAATGATACTTATGCATACGTAAATGCATTTCAATCAGCTTTCAGTTGTGTCTTTGAATTAATGCCACAAACTGGGAGGTTTCTTTAACACATTCCTTACCTCTTACCACAGTGCATTCTATTTTATCCTGAGAATGTCTAGATTTTAGTGGGCTGGATGGGGTCGTGTTTCTTCCACATTGCTGTGCATACCCAGCTTGGTTTGCTCCTTCATGGAAGCAACTGATACAAGGGGTATGATCTTTATATGCTCTACTGAACCTTTCTAACATTAAGTTTGGAGTACATCTTTTCCCTGTAAAGAAGTTTTCAGGTGAATTTTCTAGAAAATTTCAGGTATATGGCTGAGATGAGAGAGTGTTAAGCAGTTGGTACCCATGCTGAAATTCATGCTTCTCGAGACACACAAGCTTCAACTGAATGCCAGACTGAATGCAGGGAATCCTTATCCTTCTCAAGTCCCCTAAATGTCCCTGACTTTTTACCTTGCCTCATCATGTATGCCAATGAATATGAAAAACACATCAGTGAAACCTGAGACATTAACAGATAGTGACATAGGCGAATTCACATTAGACATCCAAGTGTCATTGACAAGCTTTAGGATACAAGCTCCTATGAGTGACCCATGAAAATCAGGAACAATGGAGCTATGTGATAAATGGCAGAACCATGAGTAAAGTAAGAATGACAGCTAAAGGTCCATGAACATCCCTAACAGTCACACTGTATGTTTGATATATCTGTGTAATAAGAAAGGCTATTTCATTGTTTTTAGTTATGAATGATTAAAATCTTAATAAAGTTTAAAAGTATTGTCATTAAAATTATGTTACTTCACTCCCAACCTTTTATAAATATGGCACAAATATTACAGTAAAATGTAAGAATGGTTTTGTAGAAAAAAATAATAGCGCAGGTAAAGTCATGACAGTTTTTCTAAAAGTAAGTCAGCAAAACTATCTTCCAAGTATCTTTTATGTCTAGTACTTCTAAACTTATAGTAGGATAAAATTCTTTGATTTACCTTATTTGAGCAAAGATATCTAAAGTTTTGCAGCAAAAAATAAAAAGAGGCCATTTTCTCCTGCTGAATGTGCATTACTTTAGAATAATGTAAAAGCCAAAGTGCCTTTAGAGCCTGTATTTCACCAAATTTTGAAATACAGGAACTTTGCACAAGCATAGCACAAAAGGAAAAGAGCATCTCCTGTGAGTCCATGTGGAACATACTAAAATCCAGGCCATAAGCATGGAAGTGTGCATGCAAAAAGAAAACAGCTGCTGGTCTTGATAAATGTTTCCGTTTGATCCACATTATTGATTCTTGCAAAAATCCCTAAAACATTTGACAATGTTTGTTCCCCCTTTTAAGTTTATCTTTTGACAGTTTCAAACATACATGTAATGTACATTGAGCCTAAACACCACCCAAACCTTTCTGTCTTCCGATTCTTCCACTAAATCTGCCCAGTGAGTTCATCTCCTATTTTTATGTCTTTGTGGTTAATGCTGTCACCTACTAAGTTTAACGCCTAAGCATAGGGTGGTTGCCATCTATCTTTCTTTTCTGGTGTCTTTGGTTATTTCCACCATAGTTTGGGATTCACTCTGTGTATTGGAAAGCCCTGTATTTCTAAATACAAAAGATGTCATGTGGTTGTGTTATTCTCAGGTTCTATTTGGTTAACTATGCAATTCTAATGTGATGAGGAAACCATAATCCATCAACCATTAGCACAAACAAGTATGATTAAATATTAG